>NW_020528411.1:0-13411 GCF_003368295.1 Carassius auratus
TGTAAAACATGTCACTTCCTGTTGCCAATAGGTGGCGCTATGACTATAACTGAATATGGGCATGTAGATCTGTTAGGGGCAGAAGTCTTATCTAACATGTGAAGTTTGGGGCAGATTGGACATTGTATGTCTGAGTTACAGCAACTTCCTTTTTCATGGCGAAACATCGAAATTTGTCAGGCCGCCATGGGACACGCCCTTTAACGAACTCAAGATCTTCGCAAGTTAACATCATTAAAGGCCTTTAGATTTAACTGACCAAGTTTGCTGTTGATCTGAATAAAATCTCTAGGGAGAGTTCGTTAAAGTACAACCCCTGAAAATGGCAAAAAGAGCGCCAATTTTGCAGAGAAAATTCTAAATTAACCGACTTCCTGTTGGGATTCGGATTTCGTACCAAGAGACTTTTTGTAGGTATTGGACTGTTACATTATGTACCGATTTTTGTACATGTACGTGGAACATAGCTCGAGGCACACTCCGTTGAAAGTGTATAGGTGGCGCTATTGAGCCATTTTGCCACACCCGTTGGAATAATGGCCTTCAGATGTGTTCAGGCCAGGACTCTGTATCACACATGTGAAGTTTGGGGAAGATCGGACATTTATGTCTGAGTTATAACATCATTTTATTCCCATGGCAAGACATCGAATTTGTCACGCCGTCCATGGACACGCCCTTTAACGAAAACTCAAGATCTTCACAATTACATCGCAGAGGCCTTTAGATTAGACTGACCACAAAAAAGACATTGATGTCAAAAAATTTCTATGAGTAGTTTGTCGCAGCGTAAATATGTCACTTCCTGTTGCCAATAGGTGGCGCTATGACTATAAACTGAATATGGTCGTGTCAACTGTTCAGGACATGAGTCTCATCAACATGTGAAGTTTGGGGCAGATTGGTCATTGTATGTCTGAGTTATAGCAATTTCCTGTTTCATGGCGAATCATCGAAATTCGCCAGGCCGCCACACACAGGCCCTTCAACGAAAACTCAAAAGCTTCGCATTTAACATCGCAAAGGCCTTAGATTAGGCATACCAAATTTGGTGTTGATCTGAATGAATCTCTAGGAGGAGTTTCGTTAAAATACAAGGCATTGGAAATGACAAAAATGACACAAAATTTGCTCATAATATTAGAAATACACCGACTTCCTGTTGGGTTTCGGGATTTTGCTCCAAGAGACTTTTTGTAGGTATTGGAGAGTTACATGTGTTATACCGATTTTCATACATGTACATGAAACGTAGCTCGAGGCGCACACCGTTGAACGTGTATAGGTGGCGCTGTTGAGCCATTTTGCCACACCCACGTTCTGAAAACCCATATCAAGACGTAAATTTTCACCAGTTCGGAGGTGTGTGCAAAGTTTCATGACTTTTCTCGAGCATGGTTTAGGCCCTCAAAAATGCGATTCATTTTGGAGAAGAAGAATAATAATAATAAATATAGCTGCAAGCAGCGATGGCGGGCTCAAGCCACCAATGCCATCGCCACCCCCGGTGGCATCAGGTAACTGTGTCCAGCGGGCACATGCATTCACAATATCCCTCTGGCAGTGAGGTTTTAAAGGATATGGCGGTTAAAGGGTTAATCCGAATCATCTAGACTTTAAAATCACATTCACAGAACAATATATATATATATATAACTTTAGTAACACTTTACGATAAGATTTCATTTATAAACATTATGTTAACATGAACAATATTTATATAGCATTCATTCATGTCAGTTAATATTCCAAACTTAAACATTAAAACATTGTTTTATTGTGATTTTTTTTCCAAGCACATTTTACCAATTCCAAACCATATCAATCTTAATAACTACCATTATTTTTTATTTAATCATTTATGAGTGCTATACAATAGTCCAGGAAAGCTGGAAGAGAAAAACTCCTTATATTCATGTGCAGAATTATTAGGCATGTTTTCTTTTACAGATGAAATGCACTAAAAAAGAGTTTTAACTCAAACTGTTTTAACTCAAAGTCGAAAATTATGAAATACCCATGAGAAATATCAAACACAAATGCAATACAGAAATGGATAAGTTAAGACTTGACCATTGTACAAAAATGCTGACTGGGTCATGAGGTCAGAAAAGAAGAAGAAAAAAAAAAAAAACAGGTCAAGAAGAACTGACAAAAATAATTGCAAAATAATTAGGAATTAATGTGAAGATTAATTTTTAGTCAGTTCTGCAAGACAGACTTTCAGGAAAGGAGGTGGAATAAAAATGAGCTCCTAAATCTTAATCCCGGATTCTGGAAGATATATTCCTCAAACCATCAGACAAGAGGAGGTGGTGCTGGTCCTTCACGAGTCACTCTAATCGGTTCATAAAGCCTATATATAAAGTCTTAATATATAGTATTTCACAATACTTCATGGTATTCTAATTAAATCATTTTTTGGAATCTTTGATTTCTCAGAACCTGACACATTGTAATTCTGAGACTCCAGGAAAGTGGCAGTTCTGTAAAAAATTCTATGTGTACATTTTTTTGAAGTGTTTAGAAGCTGCACTTAAAAAAATAAAAGACATTTACTGGTTACTTTTTTACTGTTATTTAAAAAAATCACCACGACAAAACCATTCAAGCTATCCAAAATTCATTCACACCTGTTCTGTAAGATAATTCTTTAAACAGTGGTAAAAGAGGATGTGGTGCTGATCCTTCAAGAGTCACTCAAAACGTATCTGTCCATAAAGCCTATGAAGAATTATTCTTAATATACAGTTCACAATACTTCGGCTTGTTATTCTAATAAAGTGAGGGTCATTTTATCAGTAAAATACATAAAATTCATATTATTTTTCTTTGAAAGATTTCTATAAATGATTTAAATCATACTTGTTTCTACAATAATTATTTAAAAGTGATCCTATAGCTTCCATCTGGTGGCCATTATTGGTACTAAGAATTGCAAGCTTGATTTATATGTTATGATAGTTTTAATTTTATGCTGGCTCTTGAAAGTGATAAAGCTATGAAACTTACTGTGATTCCTTCAAATGAGGACTTCTACTTATATAAAAAATTATGAAGATTTAGAATGAAAAATTGTAAAGATATAGTAAAATAACTATTGTATTTTTTTATGTTACTTTAATAAATCTCTATGGCCACACCATTTAAGCTATCCTTAACCCATTCACAATTTAACCATATAGGCATCAATGTTGAAAAAGGAGTATGGAGTAGTATGAGTAGGAGTATGAATTCATTTGCAGGCTTTATCATAAATCCACAATAAAATTTCTGAGTTCTGTATCAATCTGTGTTGTTGTTTGTTTATTTTTATCTTTTATTTTTCATAGGAAGATAACTTACTCTCATTTTTAATAAATGTGCTTATAAACCAAGGACAAGCTATTTATAGCTGTATTTATAAACTGCTTACTACTGACTATTAATATTGGGACAAGGCTTTATAAAGCATGAACTGACTATTTAATAATGAGTGCAGTTATTATAAAGTGTTATCAATGAATTTGCTAATGTTAACAAATTAGACATTATTTTACAGTGTTATCAAATCCTTAAATGACTCATAAGCATTTGTGAAAGTTCTGCTTGCATTACAGCTTAGTATTGATCTGTGAGCTGAACAGATTTACTGTTACATCCATGAGATTATGTAAATTAAAATAAATATAATGTCACAGGATGTCATAGGTCAGTATCAAATGAGTTTGAAATTATTATTTGCAGCACAAATAAGGTTTTTTTAGGATTTTTAAAAATCCCTAAAACTGTCAGAAAAAGGTTAAGGCCTAAGCTATTTCTATGTGAGTGGCTAATTTTATTTTTGTTTTTATAATTGTAATACACAAACTATGAAATTATACAAAATGTATAAAAAGATAAATAAATAAATACGCACACATTAAAAAAGCAGCCAAGTCGAATGAGTTTCCTTTTTTATATAGATTAAAATTGAAGACAGAAGCAAGTGGTAAATGTGGTCACTTTAATATTCAAATCCAGTAGATCCAGTTTATGTTCACGTGGCTGTTTTCGTTTATAGTCGCCAAGCTATTATGTGTTTTGAAATAATCTTGTCCGTGATGTGTTCGTTCGTACGACGAAAGCCAGAATCCTGCAGCTCGAGAGATATGTTATTCTGCCAGTCGCGCTTTCAAATAGTCTTGCACACTTAAACAGGTCACAAACACCTGCATTTAGCTCTTGTTGTGTTACAATGGGTTTATTGTGTGCATTTGTGGTAATATTTTATTTAAAAAAGCTCTTAAACAAGAATAAATTCGTTTGTTTTGAGCTGGACACTGTACGCGCTGATCGGAGGCGGTGATTTCAGATAGGCAGCTGCAAATATTTCATTTTCACACAAACAGTTCAAAAACATCTTAATTTAGCTCTTGGTGTGTTCTAATTGGTTGATTGTGTGATATCGCTGTAATAATTTATTTTTAAAAGCTTTAAAACAGGAATAAATTCGTTTTCTCTGAGCTCTTTACTCCAGACGCTCGTGGTCACAGCGGTGATTCATCTCTCCTATTTCTCACGTATCTCTGGCCAGAAATAATTTATCCATGAGCCCTGAACCGGTAATAATCAGATATGTTGGTTTAGCTTGTCAGTGTGAATTAAATCTAAGTATTTGTTTGTATTTTTAACCGATTTAAAAGTGAAAGTAAAAGTCCGGGAATTGAACCTGTAGGGGCGCAATTTCTCTCAGACAATGGAAGTCTGAAGCACACACACTCAAACAGAGGGACAGAGTGAGATGAGATGTCTGACAGTTTTTTTAATTTTCTGTTATCCATACAGTGTTGTAAAGTCGTGAAACTATGCATATTTCCTCAGAATGACTTTTTCATCTGTATGAAAAAATTCTTTGACGTGTTTGGAAGCTGCAATTTAAAAATACAATAATGATTCCCTTTGTAAGGTCATTTAAAAAAATCACCACGGCAAAACCATTCAAGCTATCCAAAATCCATTCACAATTTAAGTTCCTATCAGAAATACTGATGTGTGTTCAGAGTTTTGTGAAATTCTAAGTATGTTATTTGCCTCAAAATCACCTGAGAAGTATTCCAGTTTGACATGTTGCCACGCCAACAATTTTTTAGATATCAATATCCCCCTTGCAGATTTATATCAGCTGTGTTTTAACATTATTCTGATGAAGTTTGAAGCAAATCGAGTAATAATAAGATGCTGAATTCAAATCATTTTGAAAATGACACACTTCCTTCTGCCAGTTGGTGGCGCTATAACTTTGACTCCTAATAGTCACATATATGCGATCGACATCATACAACGAATAATCTGATGAAGTTTGATTAAAATCAGGAAATGTATGTGGATGGTATTAGACACTTCCTGTTTCTAATTTCTCGCCATAATTTCAACGCCTCGCCACGAGCAAACCTTTCGAGATATCAAAAATCCCCTGGCAATTTTTCATCCCCAGTGTCTTGAGATCATGTTGACCGAGTTTGGCGGCAATCGAGAAAAAATCCTATGACAAGTATTTCAAATTCCAGAGCATGCGCTTTTTACATAACTCTAAATAGCTGACTTCCTGTTGGGTGGAGCCTATGACATGCAATACGAAAGTTGTTCGGCACGATGAGATCTATATGTGTACTGAGTTTCATATGAATATGTGCAAGTATGTGTGAGCTATACATCAAAATTTTTGACTGTGTTCCAGGGGGCGCCGTAGAGCCCCTGTGCCACGCCCGGGTCCCAGCCTCTGCAGGCTCCTAAAGGCCACAGATTCCAAAGTGTGCGCAAATTTTCAAGAGTTTTTGAGTATGTTAAGGACCCCAAAAGCCCCCACAACTTTGACGAAAAATTTGAATACTAAACCCTAAATAGCCAACTTCCTGTTGGGCGGAGCCTATGATATGCAATACAAAAGTTGTTTGGATTGATGAGATTTATATGTGTACCGAGTTTCATACGTCTACGAGCAAGAATGTATGATATATGGCCCTCCATATTCCAGGGGGCGCTGTAGAGCCCCTGTGCCACGCCCGTGTATCAGTCTCTGCCCGGCCCTAATGGCCGCAGGTTCCAATCTGTGTGCCAATTTTCAAGACTTTTTAAGCACGTTAAGGGCCCCAAAAGCCCCCGAGACGTTGGAAAAAAAAAAATAATAATAATAATAATAATAATAATAATAATAAAAAATAATCCTAAGGAAAACAATAGGCCTCTCGCCCTTTGGGCTTGAGCCCTAAATATAGCTGCAAGCAGCGATGGCGGGCTCAAGCCACCAATGCCATCGCCACCCCGGTGGCATCAGGTAAACTGTGCCCAGCGGGCACATGCATTCACAATATCCCTCTGGCAGTGAGGTTTTAAAGGATATGGCAGTTAAAGGGTTAATCCGAATCATCAAGACTTTAAAATCACATTCACAGAACAATATATATAACTTTAGTGACACTTTACAATAATATTTCATTTCTAAACATTATGTTAACATGAACAATATTTATATAGCATTCATTCATGTCAGTTAATATTCCAAACTTAAACATTAAAACATTGTTTTATTGTGATTTTTTTCCAAGCACATTTTACCAATTCCAAACCATATCAATCTTAATAACTACCATTATTTTTTATTTAATCATTTATTAGTGCTATACAATAGTCCAGGAAAGCTGGAAGAGAAAAACTCCTTATATTCATGTGTGCAGAATTATTAGGCATGTTTTCTTTTACAGATGAAATGCGCTAAAAAAAGAGTTTTAACTCTGTAAAGCCTGTGAGAAATATCAAACACAAATGCAATACAGAAATTGATAAGTTAAGACTTGGCCATTGTACAAAAAATGCTGACTGGGTCATGAGGTCAGAAAAGAAGAAGAAAAAAACAGGTCAAGAAGAACTGACAAAAAGAATTGCAAAATAATTAGGAATTAATGTGAAGATTAATTTTTAGTCAATTCTGCAAGACAGACTTTCAGGAAAGGAGGTGGAATAAAAAAGAGCTCCTAAATCTTAATCCTGGATTCTGGAAGATATATTCCTCAAACCATCAGACAAGAGGAGGTGGTGCTGGTCCTTCACGAGTCACTCTAATCTGTTCATTAAAGCCTATATATAAAGTCTTAATATATAGTATTTCACAATACTTCATGGTATTCTAATTAAATAATTTTTTGGAATCTTAGATCTCTCAGAACCTGACACAGAGTAATTCTGGAGACTCCAGGAAAGTGGCAGTTCTGTAAAATGTTGGCGCTGGAGACTAAATGCTCCCTGATAGTTTCACACCTAATTCACTTACACACACACACACACACACACATTACCCACAGTGACAGAGGGACAGAGTTACATCAGATGTTTGATAGTTTTTTAATTTTCTATCATCCATATAGTGTTGTATAGTCATGAAACTATGCATATTTCCTCAGAATGACTTGTCTTCTATGTGTACATTTTTTTGAAGTGTTTAGAAGCTGCACTTTAAAAAAATAAAAAGACATTTACTGGTTACTTTTTTACTGTTATTTCAATAAATCACCACGACAAAACCATTCAAGCTATCCAAAATTCATTCGCACCTGTTCTGTAAGATAAATTCTTTAAACAGTGGTAAAAGAGGATGTGGGGCTGAACCTTCAAGAGTCACTCAAAACTTATCTGTCCATAAAGCCTATAAAGAATTATTTCTTAATATACAGTTCACAATACTTCAGCTTGTTATTCTAATTAAGTGAGGGTCATTTTATCAGTAAATACATAAAATTCATATTATTTTTCTTTGAAAGATTTCTATAAATGATTTAAATCATACTCGTTTCTACAATAATTATTTAAAAGTAATCCTATAGCTCCATCTGGTGGCCATTATTGGTACTAAGAATTGCAAGCTTGATTTATAAGTTATGATAGTTTTAATTTTATGCTGGCTCTTGAAAATGATAAAGCTATGAAACTTACTGTGCTTCCTTCAAATGATGACTTCTACATATATAAAAAATTATGAAGAGTTGAAATGAAAAATTTTAAAGATATCGTAAAATAACTATTGTATTTTTTTATGTTACTTTAATAAATCGCTATGGCCACACCATTTAAGGTATCCTAAACCCATTCGCAATTTAACATCTTCAGTATATTAGCATCATGTTGAAAAAGTTTGGTGTGAACTACTTATGTCTTCTCGGAGGAGTATGAATTCATTTTACATGCTGATTTTATCATAAATCCACAATAACATTTCTGAGTTCTGTATCAATCAGTGTTGTTGTTTGTTTATTTTTATTTTTTTTATTTTTCATAGGAAGATAACTGAAACCTTTACTCTCCTTTTTAATAATGCTTATAACCAAGAACAAGCTATTTATAGCTGTATTTATAAACTGCTTACTACTGACTATTAATATTGGGACAAGGCTTTATAAAGCATAAACTGACTATTTACTAATGAGTGCAGTTATTATAAAGTGTTACCAATGCATTTACTAATGTTAACAAATTAGACATTATTTTACAGTGTTATTAAATCCTTTAATGACTTATAAGCATTTGTGAAAGAAGCTTAGTCTTGATCTGTGAACTGAACAGTTTTACTGTTACATCCATGAGATTATGTAAAATTAGATAAATGTCATGTCACAGGATGGAATAGGTCAGTATCAAATGAGTTGAAATTATTATTTGCAGCACAAATAAGTATTTTTAGAATTTTGTTTTTAATTCCTGAAACTGTCAGAAAAGGATAAGGCCTAAGAGATTTCTTAAGCTGTAATGAAAACAGCAATGTTAGCAACAGCAACAAAAAATAACAATTTAAAATACATTTTTTTTTCTGGTGATTAAAGAGATGATTAAGTCTCTCTCTCTCTCTCTCTCTCATTGTGTCTGCCACTCAGCTCATGCCCATCCCCACTCACACACACACTCACACACACACATGCACTCAGTCAGCACACATACATTGCTCAAACAGAGGGACAGAGTGAGTTGAGATGTCTGACAGTTTTTTTTATTTTCTTTTAATCATACAGTGTTGTAAGGTCATGAAACTATGCATATGTCCTCAGAATGATTTGATCTCTGTATGATTTTTTTTTAAGTGTTTGGAAGCTGCAATTTAAAAATACAAGACAATTAATGATTCCCTTTTTACTGTCATTTCAAAAAATCACCACGACAAAACGGTTCAAGCTAACCAAAATCCGTTCGCAATTTAAGTTCCTCAATGTTTTTTCAACATGTAGACAAAGTTTGGTGAGTATAGTGAACATTTCCTCTGAGGAGAATGCATTAAATCAGAGCTCAATTTAAATATTCAAATAAAAATAGCCGACTTCCTGTTGGTCGTAGCTGATGACTGTGAATTAGAAAGTTGTCCGTCTTGATAAGAACAATTTATGTACCAAGTTTGGTGTCTGTAGCTAAAACTAAACCCCCCACTTTTGACAAAAGGTGGCGCTATAGCATGCCTCCTTCACGCCCTTTTAAAAGCTTTTCCCATTGTCTAGCTATCACTAATACTGATATGTGTTTTTAGTTTCATGTAAATCTGAGGTTGGTTGTCTGCCTCAAACTCATCATAACAGAACATTCAAGTTTGACACGTTGCCATGGCAACGCCATATCAGATATCAATATCCCCACAACAGATTTACATCGGCCGTGTTTTGTCATTATTCTGATGAAGTTTTAAGTAAATCGAGTAAAAATAAGATGCTGAATTCAAAGCATTTGGAAAATGACTCACTTCCTGCTGCCAGTTGGTGGCGCTATAACGTTGACTCTTAATAGTCACATATATACGATCGGTATCATACAACGAACAAACCCAATGAAGTTTGATCAAAATTCAGGAAATGTATGTGGATGTTATTAGACATTTCCTGTTTCTCATTTCTCGCCATAATTTCCACGCCTCGCTACGGGCAAACCGTTCAAGATATCAAAAATCCCCTCGCAATTTTTCATCCCCAATGTCTTGAGATCATGTTCACCGAGTTTCGTGGCGAACGGGTTGAAAACCTCAGAGGAGTATTTCAAATTCCAGAGCATGCTTTTTTTAAACAGCCCTGAATAGCTGATTTCCTGTTGGGCGGAGCCTATGACATAAAGTGTGAAAGTTGTTCGGCTCAATGAGATCTATAAGTGTACTGAGTTTCATATAAATACATGCAAGTGTGTGTGAGCTATGGTTCAAGATTTCTGACTGTGTTCCAGGGGGCGCTGTAGAGCCCCTGTGCCACGCCCGGGTCCCAGTCCTCTGCGGCGTCCTGATGGCCGCAGATTCCAATGTGTGTGCCAATTTTCAAGAGTTTTTGAGCATGTTAAGGCCCCCAAAAACCCCCGGAAGGTTTAATAAAAAATAAAAATAATAATAATTAAAGCTGCAAGCAGCGATGATCGGGCCCTCGCACCCGGGCTCACCGCCAGCAAGCGGCTTTAGTAAAAAAAGCGAACGGCGAGAAATATGCATTTAAAGTCGTAAATATAAGTGGAATATGTCAAAGTCATTTATATGTGCCAATCTTCTTTTTGCCAGCAGGTGGCGCTATCATTATAATGGAATATTTTCCTTCAGATGTGTTCAGGCCAAGACTCTTATCAAACATTTGAAGTTTGGGGAAGATCGAATATTTTATGCCTGAGTTACAACAACTTCTCTTCCTATGGCGAGACATCAATTTTGTCATGGCGCCATGGACACGACCTTTAACAAAAACTCAAGATAGACTGACCACGAAAAAGACATTAATGTCAAAAAATTTCTAGGAGTAGTTTGTCGCAGTGTAAAATATGACACTTCCTGTTGCCAATAGGGGGCACTATATATCTTTGTTGTTCTGTCCTTTCATCTGCTCACTGCATTTGTTAACTGTGTCTTACAAGTGGTTTTTAAAAGTAAAAATTACTTCAATTTCAGTCTCTTTCAATATAAGTGTTTATATAAATGTTAATTAAAGCTTAGTTAAAATATTTTAATACATTATTAATAATATTTTTTTATTACATTTTTATTTTAAAATTAGTTTATGTACTGTGAAAAAACATAAATAATAATATTTTTAATGATAGGAATAACTAACATAAAAAAGATTAATAAATTATCTGAAAAATAGATTGTTCATTGTTAGTTCATGTTAGTTAATGCATTAACTAATGTAAACCAAAGAGAGCTTATTCGCACTTTTCATGATCTATAACCATTTTTAAAAATACTTTTATTGATCTATAAACATTTCTGAAATTATTATATAAAACTATATTACCAGTAAAATTCATTAGCTTTTTAAAATACATATTGTTTTACTTTGAAAGATTTTTATAAATGATTTAAATGCTTTATAGACGTTTCTAAAACAATTATTTAAAAGTAATCCTATAGCTCCATCTGGTGGTGGCCATGATAGGTATTACACACTGCACGTTTGGTGTTGCTATCTGAACCAGTCCGAATGAAGCGTTCCTAAATGGAGCAGGAGAACAGGACAGACTGTGCATATGCCTATGCAAGGCCAGGTTCACAAGCTCTATCTGTAATGCATATTTTTTTCAGAGCCCATGTTAATGGATCAGAGCATTCACACTGCACATGGTAAAAGATGTGAACAGAAAAGGTTAGAAGTAGAAAGGTGTGAAAAGAATGAATATCTAGCGCATGAGCATAGAGAGAGTTGTGAGTGCACAGGACACAGTTTGAGCAGAGGAAACGAGTTTTAAGTGCGCGCACGCTCTCCGAGCAAAAGCAGCATGTATCAGAGCGTTTTTTGTCAAAGTAAAGGAAATGTGCACGCAAGCGGAGAGATTCATGCTCGCACATTATTTTAATGTGTTTTTGCGTAACAATAACATGCTCTCGCTACTGGCGTCTGCACCACATACACATACTGTATACACTCTGCAAACAGTGAACTGTTAAATCTATACAAATCTATTTCAACCCTGAAGCATCGCTACAATGAGCTCAATGACCAATGCATGACAAGAAGACATGCCTAAAATTCAGCACTCCTGAATATGAGTATTTCACTTCCAGCCTTCGAGGACAATTATATATATCACTCATAAATCATGAAATACAAATCTATAGAATTTATTGAGATTGATGTGATTTGAAATTGGTAAAATGTGCTTGGAAAAAATGTCATCAGAATATCAACGTGCCTTATTATTATGCACTTTGTGAAAAAGCATTTTTAACGATTTTATTGATCTATAAGCATTTGTAAAATATGTTTGCCTGCATTACAGCTTAGTCTTTATCTGTGAGCTGAACTGTTTTACTGTTAAATCAGCAAGATTGTGTAAATTCAGGTCATGTCATGTCATGTCACAGAATGTCTGTCATAGGTCAGTATCAAATAAGTTTAAAATTATTATCAGAACAAAAAAATATACAAGTCATCACGTGTATGTTTTTTTAAATCGTTTTTTATTTGCAATTTTACATAATTCTTAACCTAATTATATAAAATCAATTTTGTCTGAGCCCTACAAATTGTACTAGGTTTTTTTCGTCCCTAAAAATGATAGAAAATGATAGAGAGATTTCTTAAGCTGTAATGATGAAAAAAATCAACAACACACAATTACAGTTTTTCTGATGATTAAAGAGATGTTAACTCTCTCTCTCTCTCTCTCTCTCTCTCTCTCTGTCAGGCAGGCCCTCAAGCCCCCTCCCCTCCCCCTCCTTTCCCTCACACAGAGAGAATGCCAGAGAGTGAGATCAGATGTCTGACAGTTTTATAATTTTATTTTAATCTTACAGTGTTGTAAAGTCGTGAAACTATGCATATTTCCTCAGAATCGCATGTTTCTAATGAAAAATGGTTTTGAAATGTTTGGAAGCTGCAATTTAAAAATACCAGACAATTAATGTTTCCCTTTTTACTGTTATTTCAAAAAATCACCACGGCAAAACCGTTCAAGCTATCCAAAATCCATTCGCAATTTAAGTTCCTCAATGTTTTTTCAACATGTAGACAAAGTTTGGTGTGTATAGTGCACTTCCCTGTGAGGAGTATGCATTAATTCACAGCCGAATTTGCAAAAATACATATTCAAATCAAAATAGCTGACTTCCTGTTGGTCGTAGCTTATGACTGTGAATTAGAAAATTGTCCGTCTTGATAAGAACAATTTATGTACCAAGTTTGGTGTCTGTAGCTAAAACTAACCCCCACTTTTGACAAAGGTGGCGCTATAGAGTGCCTCCATCACATCCTTTTAAAAGCTTATGCCATTGTCTAGATATCATTATACGGATATGTGTTCTGAGTTTAATGTAAATCTGAGCTTGTTGTCTGCCTCAAAATCACCATAACAATATTCAAGTTTGACACGTTGCCATGGCAACACTTATTTAGATATCAGTATACCCACAACAGATTTACAATCAGCTGTATTTTGTCATTATTCTGATGAAGTT
>NW_020528412.1:0-83887 GCF_003368295.1 Carassius auratus
ATGTATTTAGTATGATCTCTCTTATTTTTTGAAAATTACTCATATTTTCACAGATTCTGCAAGGGGTGCCCAGACTTTCGATCCCCACTGTATATATGCATACATGTGTGATGTGTGTGTTGTGTATATATATATATTTATATATATATATATATATATATATATATATATATATATATATAATATATATATATATATATATATATTATATATATATATACGATATTTTGTTGTTATTGTTTATTTGTTTATTAAATAAGTAAATTATATCATAATAATAATTATTAATTATATTATCTATATCATTTACAAATATATACCATTCTAACAATGAATTAAAACTTGTAAAAACAGTTATAATAATAACTAATACAAGATTGATAATAAATGTGCTATTCATTATAAAATAATTGACCAAAATTATTATTATTATTATTATTATTATTATTATTATTATATTATTATTATTATTATTATATTTATCATTTTAATATATATATATATATATATATATATATATATATTATATATATATATATATATACTATAATATATATATATATATATATATATATATATATATATATTATATATACAGTCTTGTTCAAAATAATAGCAGTACAATGTGACTAACCAGAATAATCAAGGTTTTTTAGTATATTTTTTTATTGCTACGTGGCAAACAAGTTACCAAGTAGGTTCAGTAGATTCTCAGAAAACAAACAAGACCCAGCATTCATGATATGCACGCTCTTAAGGCTGTGCAATTGGGCAATTAGTTGAAAGGGGTGTGTTCAAAAAAATAGCAGTGTCTACCTTTGACTGTACAAACTCAAACTATTTTGTACAAACATTTTTTTTTTTCTGGGATTTAGCAATCCTGTGAATCACTAAACTAATATTTAGTTGTATGACCACAGTTTTTTAAAACTGCTTGACATCTGTGTGGCATGGAGTCAACCAACTTGTGGCACCTCTCAGCTGTTATTCCACTCCATGATTCTTTAACAACATTCCACAATTCATTCACATTTCTTGGTTTTGCTTCAGAAACAGCATTTTTGATATCACCCCACAAGTTCTCAATTGGATTAAGGTCTGGAGATTGGGCTGGCCACTCCATAACATTAATTTTGTTGGTTTGGAACCAAGACTTTGCCGTTTACTAGTGTGTTTTGGGTCATTGTCTTGTTGAAACAACCATTTCAAGGGCATGTCCTCTTCAGCATAGGGCAACATGACCTCTTCAAGTATTTTAACATATGCAAACTGATCCATGATCCCTGGTATGCGATAAATAGGCCCAACACCATAGTAGGAGAAACATGCCCATATCATGATGCTTGCACCTCCATGCTTCACTGTCTTCACTGTGTACTGTGGCTTGAATTCAGAGTTTGGGGGTCGTCTCACAAACTGCCTGTGGCCCTTGGACCCAAAAAGAACAATTTTACTCTCATCAGTCCACAAAATGTTCCTCCATTTCTCTTTAGGCCAGTTGATCTGTTCTTTGGCAAATTGTAACCTCTTCTGCACATGCCTTTTTTTTAACAGAGGGACTTTGCGGGGGATTCTTGAAAATAGATTAGCTTCACACAGACGTCTTCTAACTGTCACAGTACTTACAGGTAACTCCAGACTGTCTTTGATCATCCTGGAGGTGATCATTGGCTGAGCCTTTGCCATTCTGGTTATTCTTCTATCCATTTTGATGGTTGTCTTCCGCTTTCTTCCACGTCTCTCTGGTTTTGCTCTCCATTTTAAGGCATTGGAGATCATTTTAGCTGAACAGCCTATCATTTTTTGCACCTCTTTATAGGTTTTCCCCTCTCTAATCAACTTTTTAATCAAAGTACGCTGTTCTTCTGAACAATGTCTTGAACGACCCATTTTCCTCAGCTTTCAAATGCATGTTCAACAAGTGTTGGCTTCATCCTTAAATAGGGGCCACCTGATTCACACCTGTTTCTTCACAAAATTGATGACCTCAGTGATTGAATGCCACACTGCTATTTTTTTTGAACACACCCCTTTCAACTAATTCAACTAATTGCCCAATTGCACAGCCTTAAGAGCGTGCATATCATGAATGCTGGGTCTCATTTGTTTTCTGAGAATCTACTGAACCTACTGGTAACTTGTTTGCCACGTAGAAATAAAAAAATATACGAAAAACCTTGATTATTCTGGTTAGTCACATTGTACTGCTGTTATTTTGAACAAGACTGTATATATATATATATATATATATATATATATATATATACATATATATATATATATATATATATATATATATATATATATATATATATATATATACATATATATATATATATACATATATATGTATATATACATATATATATGTATATATATATATATATATATATATATATATATATATATATATATATATGTATATATATATATATATATATATATATATATATATATATATATGTATATATATATATATATATATATATATATATATATATATATATATATATATATATAATGAATAATAAATAGTTGTTTATGAAATAAAATTACGTAATTCATTATTTAATAATACTCTTATCATTAGAAAAATGTACTAATTTGTAACTATAAATTTTATTTTAATGAACTGTAAAATTATTATTATTATTATTATTATTAATAATATTAATATTATTATTATTTAAAGTTTACTAGGCTCCAAAACAACTCCATTAGTCTCCACTGACTTTCATTGTGTGGACAAAAAGCACTCTTGTTTTTCAAAATATCTTAGTTTGTTTTCTGCAGAGAAATGAAGTCATATAGCTTTGTAACAACATGAGAAATAAATGATGGCAGAATTTTTATTTAGAGGTGGACTTTTCCTTTAAGACTTGGTGTTAGTTTTAAGAGAGCATGTGGTTTCTCTCTCTCTCTCTCTCTCTCTCTCTCTCTCTCTCTTTCTCTGTCTCTCTCTCTCTATTCCTCTCTCTTTATTTCTCTTAGACACTTTTTCATAAAGCAGACAGCACAGAAATGATTGGAGTGCCTTCAAAATGTGATATTTTGATCACATAATTACTGTGCTGTGAAGCACAGCAGGGCTTCAATAACATCTCATTGTCTTTTAAAGCCTGGTGATCACATCACAGGCTCTTGATTGCTGAAGGGAAAGAACTAAAACACCTGAAGTATTTGCAGAAGTTGGACTGACATCATAAACACTCTCCCCTTCTACACAGACTTTCTGTTTGATCACTGACTCAAGAAGAGGCAGTAAAACATGTACTATGCTGATGACACTCAATTCTACCTCTCATTCCATCCTGATGATCCGATGGTAGCTTCTTGCATCTCAGCTTGTCTAACAGACATTTCTTGCTGGATGATGGACCATCACCAAGACAGAACTGCTTGTGATTCCAACCTATTATTTCATCACAATTTCACCATTAAGTTAGGCACATCAACCATAACTCCTTCAAAAACAGCCAGAAACCTTGGAGTTATGATTGATGATCAGCTGACTTTCTGCTGAAACTGTCCGATCCTGCAGATTTGCTTTATTCAACATCAAGAAGATCAAGCCCTTTCTTTCGGAACATGCTGCAACTCCTTGTTCAATCTCTTGTTCTGTCCAGGCTGGACTATTGTAATGCCCTCTTGGCAGGTCTTCCATGCAGCCACTTCTAGCAAACCTTTACAATTAATTTCAGAACGCGGCAGCAAGATTAATTTTTAATGAGCCAAAAAGAATACACGTCACACCTCTGTTTATCAATTTGCAATTGGCTACTAATAGCTGCTCGCATAAAATTCAAGGCATTGATGTTTGCCTACAAAACTACCACTGGCTCTGCACCCATTTACCTAAATTTATTACTTCAGACTTATGTGCCCTCTAGAAGCTTGCGTTCTGCAAGTGAATTACTTGATTGTGCCATCCCAAAGAAGCACAGTCACTTTTATGGACTTTTAAATAAAATGTTCCCTCCTGGTGGAATGACCTCCCCAACTCAATCTGAGCAGCTGAGTCCTTAGCCTTCTTCAAGAATCTTAAAACACATCTCTTCCATCTTTATTTGACCCTCTAACTTTAACACTCACTATTCTAATTCTATTCTTTTTGTATTCTATTTTCTTTTCATTTATTATAGAATTATATAAAATAAGACCTCCAACACTACCTTGCTCTATTCTTTTATATATCTGTTTTCTTTCTATTTATTTTATTATTTAAAAGCACTCGCTACGTTTCCTGTGTTTAAGCTAACTAAGACTTGTTATAGCACTTACAGTATATATCAGTTCTCTTTTATTGTTTTTGATTGCTTCTATTGTCCTCATTTGTAAGTCGCTTTGGATAAAAGCATCTGATAAATGACTAAATGTAAATGTAACGTGGTGTTTCAGCATGATGATGTCAGAACGTTTGTTCTGATGAAGAAACAAAATGTAGTCAAACTAATGCAGTTCTAGTGTAAATGAACATTGTGTCTTGTAGTCTCAAAACCTGTAAGATCACAGCATGCTGTGCATTTAAAGGTGAAGTGTGTCATTTATGTCTCACTAGCAGTATCCCACAGATTTATGTAGATTTTGCATAAATTTAACTTGCTTGAGCAGAATTAACTGCTATGTTTTTTTTCATTTTGACAGCGTAATGTAATACTTTTTACATAATATCTCCTCCCAGGCCTTGCATTTGCTGACTCAGTTCAGAAGAGCCCACGCAATGGCTCCTACTTCAACAGAAAACAGGAAGTCCCACCCACAAGCATCATTTGGTTAAGCAGTCACTTATTAATAGTGAATTAAATTTATATTTTCATTAAAAAAATACACACTTCAGTTTTGAACAATGTTTTATTATCAAATGTTAACTTAAGATCCTTCAGTTTAACTCCTCACAGCCACTGATCTCCTCAAGTGTTGAAGTTCATTCACATTCAGGCATTTCATAATGAAAATACTGATATTGCTTTGCACACTATCCCTGCATTTTCTTTATGCACAGCTCATACAGTTTTCAGGCCTGTGCTGGACTCTGGATCCTGTTCAGTTTGGCATGATTTAAATTAACATGATAGCTGGAGTAAACAGTGGTTATCTGCGTCACCAATAGTCTTCAAACCACAGCATGGGTCTTGTTTGAGTGGCATGTGTTCAACAGGTTCTCATCCACACAGTTTTTAGCTTTCAGTTTTAAAATGCAATACAAATTTGGGGTTGTTAATATTTTTTATGTTTTTAAAAGAAATCTCTTATGTTCACCGAGGCTGATTTCCTTTGTTCAAATATAAAATAAATACAGTATTATTGTGAAACATTTTTATGATTTA
The DNA here is from genome assembly GCF_003368295.1 of Carassius auratus. NCBI lineage: Eukaryota > Metazoa > Chordata > Actinopteri > Cypriniformes > Cyprinidae > Carassius > Carassius auratus. The sequence continues at coordinate 5,328 of NW_020528412.1, forward strand.
AAATAAGTTTTCTATTTTGATGTAATTTAAAATATAATTTATTCCTGTGTTGCAAAGCTGAATTTTCTGAATGCTTTAGTCTTCAGGTTCACATGATCCTTCAGAAATCATTCTAAAAAGCTGATTTGCTGCTCTAGAAACTTTTCTTATTATAATCAAAGTTGAAAATGGTTGGAAAAAGTTTTACATGATTCTTTGATAAATATAAAGTTCAAAAGAACAGCATTTATTTGAAACAGACATATTTTATACTTTACTGTCATCTTTGGTAAATTTTAATGCATCCTTGCTCACTACAAGTAGAATTTATTTAAAAAAGTGAACAGTATTTTTATGTTAAAAGCTGTTTGATTTCACCTGTTTTTCTGTTGTTTTGTGGTTGTTGCTCAGGGTGTGATGATGGTGTGTGTGTGTGGTTTCTCTGTTAGTCAGTATTTGAAGGCCCAGGCTTGTTTCTGTGGTCGAAATAATTCTGGTTCACATGTCACAAATAACATCACATTGCCCGCGCATCTTCAACCACATCCTTTGTTTATTAGCTGATGAATCTTACATCACATTTTAACACTAAATATACAATATTTTAGGTGTTTTTTTGTTGTTTTTTTTAGAGCACATAATGCTATTTAATTGAAAGCAACTATCAAACAATGATATCATGTGTTATCATAAGTTTTTTTTAGTTCCAGCTTGTTTCCTGCAGACTCTTCACAAACTCTTTTTATTCTCTCAGGCTCTGGAGAGAGTGTCTGCTGGAGGAGGGGTGAGTGTTTGATTGTGTCATATATCATATAAATATTAATACATTAAAAACCCATTTCTCCTGCAGAATTTGCATAAAAAGAAGGCAGTCTCATGCGATTGAGGCTGTTTGCACAATTGACTGTAATGTGCTGGTCAAGCTTGAATGCCAGAATGTACAGCAAATGTGCCTATGCATATTTGTCTGATTTAATTAGATGCACTGTGTATTTTAATATGATTTTTCTTATTTTAAATATGATTGAAAGTTCAGATGTGAAGCAGTCTGCATGAACTTAATCTCTTTCAGTCTTCTGCATGCCTGATTGTGTGGATGACATAATTGTCATTTTTTTTAGTTGCCACAAATGAGACAAACATTTCAAATGAAGTAATTAAAAATATAAATAAGTAAGCAAACATAATCAAAGAAGCATGAATTGTGTTAGCAAGCAGCTTTGAAATGAAAGAAAATTGTTTCTTGTCTGTTTCAGCTGCCTGTGGAGTCAACTCTGGCAGTTCTTCATGTTATTTTACGGGATCACTATGATTCATTTAAAATATATTTATACTAATTGTTGGCAAATCAAATCTTCAAGACTTAAAGAACCATATTGCCAACCAAATTGCCAACTATTGAAGGTTTGGCAGTAAATTATAATTCAATAAAAAATAAAATAAAAAGTCCTGGCTTTGAAAAACAGTCTGTAAAAGCAGAAACACACTCTGCAGCAGAATCAACTCTTAGTAAAAAAAAAAAAAAAAAAAAAAATTCTCTATGACAAACATTGAGCTCCTACACTGTTCCCCTCCAAAAGACCAGGATCAGATATCTCTCACCACATCATCAGCTCATTAGACAGAAAACAACCGTCTGTCTTTGTTTTAGTCGCCGAAGAGCATTAGTAAACTAGAGGAGGCTCCAGATTCCCTCCGGCCCTTCCTTCTGTTTTGCAGAGGCTGAGGAATGTTTATTGAGATACTTGATCGTGGCTGCAGAGAGCAGATCTGATTCAGTGCTGACTGATACTTGTGACTCAAACCCTAAAGACCTGTTTTCAGGTTTAATAAGCTTCTGTGAGTCAAAGCCAAACCATCAGGTCACAGTAATGTGCAAGTCAACAAGGCGTGCAAAGTTCACCCTCTTCATGTGACTTACTGTCTGTACATTTAGTTTTTAACTACATTCAATTCAATTTTATCCCCACATCGTGTCAGTGGACTTTCCCTTGATTTTGAGGGACAATCTGCAGAATTATGTTAAACAGTAAAATAATGTATACTGTATTATATTTTATATAAATATACTATTTAATATATTTTAAAATGTAATTTATTCCTGTGATGGTATAGATGAAATGTATGAAGTCTTATGAGTCACATAATATGCTGATTTGGTAAACATTTTCCAATAATATACTAAAGAAATTATATTAATAGATTTATATAAATATATATTATTTTCCTATACATTTCTATATATATATAGAACTGTTTTACTTTGCAAAATATTATTTTTATTCTGTTAAACTGTAAAATATAACAATATAAAATATTACATAATAAAATATATATTTTTATTTTGCATTATATGTATATGTATGTGTATGTGAGTTTACATTTTTTTTCTAAAGTACATATATTTATATAAACATCTTACTTGCAATATAACTTAATTTAGCATAAAATATTTTAAACAAACAGAGAAATTTATTTGTCCTTTATTTTGATTATAAACTTCATTTATGTCTTTTTTGCATCTTCCTCAGTTGAAAGTCACTTTGGCACCATGTATAGAGGATCTTATCCTCCTTGAACAAACTTTGCTACTTGAAAGAGCAGGTAACAAACCATTTGTAGGACAGATAACAGAACTTGTACATTTAACCCTCTGCTGTATGTTAATCCCTTACATTTGTGCATGTTAAGATGTTTAATCCTCATATAATTAGAGAAGTGTGAGGGGCTTTTTGTTTTAGTCTTTACTTCAAAACCACAACACAGTTTGCCCAAGTCAACAACTTACTCTCACAGCATTTATATCAAAAGACTTTTACCACATAAAGCAGATCCAAAAACAAAAAACAAATATTGTTTTTGCTTTTTTCAAGATTTCTAACTTACAGGAGGTTTTAATTTACATGCCCATTTCCTTCTTGACCACTCAGCCGTCTGTGAAGAACGTTAGATTGAAAATTTAGGCCCTAACAGAATCATTTTGTTTATACTCACAAAACAGTGACAGCAGGTTTCTGTGGGATCAGTTTCCATGTGATACAAGGGGTCACTTATCAGTTGTGTAATGTAAAGCAAGTAAAACCTCCCCATTATCAGATCTGTGCATTTATTTTCTATAGAGGTCTGTGATTTGTGTATATCAGACATTAAAGGGCTTGGCAGCATGATAAGGTTTCTCATTGACGACTCTGTGAACTCTGTTAACCACATTGAAATCAGAGTCTGCTTTACAGTTGGCATGTGGAGGGTTTTATTATGTATAAACCATTTCATAACACAGTACTCTGGGTGTGCTGCCAAGTACATTAATGTGCTTTGGTCAGTGATTATGAAAAGCTGTAATATGGATTTTGGATTTAAACAAGCTGTGCTCAGTTCAGTTGATTATTTTGATCAGGTCCAATTCTCTTTTTACTTATGGATATGCTGGGAACTTGATTTTTTGGGGAAGTCGTGGCCTAATGGTTAGAGAGTTGGACTCATAATCCAAAGGTTGTGGGTTTGTGTCTCGGGCCTGCAGTAATTGTAGGTTGGGGAACTGAATGTACAGTGCTCTCTCAACCCTCAATACCATGACTGAGGTGCCCTTGAGCAAGGCACCGAACCCCCAACTGCTCCCAGGGTGCAAAAATGGCTGGTGTGTGTGTGTGTGTGTGTGTGTGTTTCCTGCTGTGTGTGTGCACGTTTGATGGGTTAAATATAGAGCACGAATTCAGAGTATGGGTCACCATACTTGGCTGTATGTCACGTCACATTTTTTTTTTGAACATGTTCTTGTTAGTGAGTCAGAAATATACAGCTTGACCAGTGTAACGATTCCTGACAAACTTGTCAGGTCTTGCTATAAGAAACATTTTTTTAACTTTTAGAACACAGTATCAGGCGCTGCTTATGAGATGTTAATTTTGTATAAATTTGTACAAGGTGATTCGTACAGAAAAGTGTGATTTGTAGAAAAACAGTATAAAAGTACAGCCCTACACATATCTGTCAGTTGGGCATAAGCAAATCGTATGACAACACACAAATTAGATTTAGTATTTTCGAACTTGAGTGCCTCGTTGCAAGGTGCAACATTCAACTATAACAGCTGTGTGTTTTTAAAAAATACATAAAAAAGCAGTGCAGTTGAGTGCAAATCTGCATTGTGTGTTAATAGCCTCTTATGATTTTTGAATGCTACTTTTCTTTGCTGTTTTAGCTTTGTGGACATCCAGGCCTGGCAGTTCTGTGTGAGAAAGAGATGAAGAAGGAAACAAAGAAAAAAACACAATTTTCTTTATCAGGCATCAGTGCTTTATAGGGAACTGGATGGGAAAAGAAGGAGAGTGAGGCCGAAGGGAATTGGAAGGAATGATAGGAGCGATTCATCTTTTCATCAGTGATTCAAAGTGACTAACAGGATGCACAGATGGAAAATACTCTGTTATTATTTCTCTCTCTTTCAATCTCATCTCTATTTCTCCCTCGCACTCAAACATATGCCAATCTCATCTAGAATGATGCACGATGAGCTCCATCTGAAAATAATCAGCTTCTTTTTTGTCTCACTGTCTGAAGTGTTAACAGGATTTTAGTAAATTAATCTTTTTTTTTTCAGTTGTGGATGAAAATGTAAACAAGTTTTTGTAATGTGTTTCCTATCACAAATTGGACAGCAATGTAAAAGGTTTCAGATTAAAATGTTTTGCGCTGGAAAACATTTTCCCATAATATCCTCACTTCCTTATTTGAGGATGCATGCAAACTATAACAAAATCTCTCATTAGACCAGCAGCATTTTACATGACAAATTTTTTATACATATAACATATGGAAGGCTGAACTAAAATGACACTTGTATTATAAATTTAATTTAGTGCACCTCTTCAATATTCTATGGGGCAACAGGTTGGGAACAGATTTTGAGAAATTCAGCATTACATCACTTGAATGGATCCTCTGCAGTGAATGGGTGCCGTCAGAATGTGAATTCAAACAGCTGATGAAAACATCACAATAATTCACAAGTAAACAATTTTACCCTCAGCTGTGAAGTCTTTCCTGTATTATAACACACACACACACACACACACACACACACACACACACTACATATATATCTATATATATATATAAATTCTTTATACAACAGCAGAAAATGAAGCACATATTACAATCACTGCTTTACGTAGAAACTACTTATTCTCCCATTGCTTTTTTAATTTATACTTTTTAGATTGACATCTATTCTGTCTGACTGTGTATCTGTATTTATAAGTTCAGAGCTTGTGTTGATCCCTGAAAACAGCAGTTGTCTTCCAGTGGGGTTGATGGTCAACGGACAACAGCTTGAGGTCAGCGGGGTGGAACAGGAGTGGGTTGACTACACTGGGGTACAAATAATCTCCTCTGTCTCTCATTCCTGTGTTTGACCCACACAGATTCACACATGCACTGAACAGGTTTTGCCCCATGCTGCTCCTCTGTGGGGATTTTAAGAGATCCATGTGCAAAAAGCACAACTCACCACAGGTAAGTGGCAAACATCTAATTCATCATCTACACTTCCTTCAAAGATGGTTATTATTACATAACAACAGTTCTCAAATTTGATTGGCCGAATGGCTTTGTTTTCTACGAGTTTTCTAGGGTCTACGAGCCTCCGGGACGTGATCTGCTGCTGGAACAGTTGCTGATTATTTCATCTGTGGACATCTGATCTGATTTTGAGCTGGAATTTCCCACTGATTCATATGGACAGATGTTGGTGGAACTGGTTAACAATTGAACTAGTCTGGAGGTAGAGAACGAAGATAGAGCATCTGTGAAGTTCTGCTTTGGACAGAAAAGAGTCTTAAAAGTGTTAAAGAATAGTAAATTGCACAAACACAGAAGAAATGCTGTTTGTAACATGCTGGATTGTATTCTTCTGAAAGCACTGATCTTGTTGTATTTAGGTGATATTTTTATCCCCCAACGGAAGTGTCTTTTTCTATGACTTTTAAAAAGAGTTGAGATTGTCGTTATGCTGATATTTAATATGCCTCTTAATTTATTGTTGATAAATGAAAAATTGGTCACCTACAGTGGTTGTTGGTGAAACTTAAATTCTCAGTATCTCTCATCTCTCAGACCTCAATGTGTTATGAAGCACTATTATTTTGCTTTGTCTAATTTTAGGCTTTTTAACCGGAACAGTTTACTACAATAAAAATGTATGCTTGACCAGAAATGAAGTAATTAAGAATTTTATTATAAGAAAAACATAAATGCTGTATTTCTGTTCCAGTAAGCGTTCAAAATGTAGACACTCTCTACTGCTGTAACACGAGCACAAGACTCTTATCAGCCCGTTGCTGGCATCGACTAACGCATTGCAGGATGAAATGCACCTTGCAGTCATTAGAATAGTTTTTTTGCTTCCATCTTGTGGTTGAAAAACACATTGCTACATTCAACGGACAAGTCCATGTACTTTAATACTTGCTGCAGTGAATGAAAGCGGTTTATTTACAATAAGACATAGATTTTTGTACTATTATTCTAATAATAGAATGAAATTCTTGAAAGAAAAATGTTCAAAATAATAATAATAATAATGCCAGATTATATTACAGGGTTGCAAATTTGGGAGTTATATGTTGTAGTTATTTTTGAAGATATATATTCATCTTATATATATATATATATATATATATATATATATATATATATATATAAGTATTTGTTTAACATGGTTCAGTGGTTGAGCCTAATGATTGCAGTTAACACTATTGAGAAAATTGAAAAATATTATTTGTTTTCCTGTTATGCTGTAAATTGTTATTTGCTGGGTGTCACAATTTATTTTAAGGAATTTTCATTTATTCATCGTATGAGGAAAATATATGTTTAAAGTGATCAGTTATCAGTCTCTGTATCTCAGCAGGTGTTGATGCTGTAAATATCCCGGAGTGCTTCCTCTCTCTGAAATCTTTAATGTCTCCTGTATGAAGTGTGTCTATTTTTGCCTCTGGCAGGTGTGTGCACATCCTTACTGAAGATTCTCTATATGGAGGAGGAGGAGTCCTGAAGGTTGGGGTGTTCATGGCAGCTGTGATCATCGCAGTGATGCTGGAGTCATTTGCTCAAGTGAGCTGCTCAATACATCACCCTGTTAAAGGATCACTGATCAGACTTACATTCATAAACTTCATTCATAAACTAAACAATTGATGTGATTGGATTTCAAAGCCATTTGTATCCAAATAATTGATAACTGATATATTTTATGGTCTATACTGTATTACTTTCATCCATTTATCCATTTTATTAATTAACGGTTTTATAGTGGCGTGTAAGAAAGTCAGCCACTTTGTCCGCTTGGTTTCTGCGAGTCCTTAAAAACTCTTAAGTTTAGTTGTATCATATTTAAGTACATGTAAAGTACAATGGTAATGGTACAAGAAAAGCTTTTATTATCATTTCAAGAGGGTGTTAAATTTAGGGATGGAATGATAAAAATTGCAATAGGTTTATGGATGAATGTGACGATTAAACTTCAAAAGACTATATAATTCAAGTCAAGTCTGCTTTATTGTCAATTCTTCCACATGTACAGTACATACGTACAGGTCCAGTGTGAACTGGGTGCTGCTCACTCTGTCCACAGTCGCACCATTGATGGTCAGAGGAACATGCTTAGTGTGTTCTCTCCTGAAGTCAACAACAATCTCCTTTGTCTTCTCCACGTTCAGAGAGAGATTGCTGTCACTGCACCATCTGACCAGGAGGCTCACCTCGCTGAATACTAATACAGTGGGGCTATATATGCTTTTATCAGTGTTGTAGGATAAACGTGTCTCAATACAACAGCGCTACTACAATAAAAAAATGAATACAAATAAATCTTTTATCGGTTCTGAAAACACAGATTTGTGGCCATTATTGGAACTAAAAAAGGCTTAAATAACCCGAAACACACAATTTTGGAGATCACGCCCCATTTTTGAGATCTCCGGTCTGCAGTTATACTAACTTGGGAGAATCTGGCCAATCGTGAAACAGCTGTGTCGTCATCAGTGCTTCTGTTTTCTCAATAATTATCGTATTTGTACGATCATTTTTACCTCTGTACAATGTACAATCAATAATTTAAAAAATCCTGTAATGTACAATCATTTCAGAATTTTATGAAATTGCAGAAAAATTAACTGACGCCACTATTATTAAGTTAATAATTTTGTACTCAGAAGCTAGATTGTTAACTGTTTTGGCACACGTATATGCTTAATGCATTCAGGATGATTTTGAAACATATTTCCAAAATAAAACCAATTAGAGCTTTATCAAAAAGTTGTAACATCTCTAGAACAGACATACCGTATGTTCCGGACTATAAGTCACACTTTTTTTCATAGTTTGGCTGGTCCTGCGACTTATAGTCAGGTGCGACTTATTTATCCAAATTAATTTGACATGAACCAAGAGAAAAGCGATTTTATGACAATTTAACAATATGACAATATGACAATCACACAGCCCTAGAATGGGAGATGGGAAAACCAGACCCAGGCAGAGCTCGGCAGCGGGTAGACAGTCAGCAGAGCAAGCAGTCAGGAGGGAATATGTTGACAGCCATTTATGCATGTTTGAATTTGTTTTTCTGTAGCATACACAGCAAAAAATATCTGAGATAAATTGGTGGTTTATTCTTAAACCAATCAGCGAGCTCAAATAGTGGAAGCATAGTAACAGTTTAGTATTTATTTTTTTGTTATTTAATTATATATATGAAATGATGTTATGTTATGACTTTGACATTTGACATTTTTACATATATCAACAATATTATTATTTATTTTAAAAGTAATTGGCGGCCCACCTGCAATACCACCGCGACCCACAGGTTGAAATCCTATACTATAGGCTAATGTGAAATAAGATTGGGAGTTTATTTTGAAATGTACATGTTTTTTAGTTTTTTTTTTTTTACTGTTTTGTATTTGCTTTGTGGTTTGTACGCGGCATGCATCAAAAATAGACTAGGCGCCTGTCTTTAGTGAAAGTGAAGTGCCCGGGCGCGTTTGGTGTAAACACAAGCATTGACTAGAGTGGCCACGATCAGAACCGGTAACCGTGTCGGAGCCGTAACGCGCCGCAGGCGTGTGCAGTGGAAATCAGGGGTGAGATTATGTGGGGCAAGGGTGAGCGTGATTTCACCAAGTACAACATGTTCCTGGATCGTGTATCCTTCCAATCAACCAATCAGAATAGAGATATACCTTTTCAGGAAATATCTGTTTTAGGTTCACAGCCAGAGTTAGGTCCTTCTACACCCTTGTTTATCAGCTATCATTTCACACTGATTTTAGGAATAAATTATGGGTAAGGTTAGGTTTACGGGTAAGGATTGGGTTAAATCTATATTTTAGAAAATAATGTTGATCCAGGAACATGTCTTACTTGGCAAAATCATGGCTTAAACATAAAACATATTACAGCTTCTGGAGTTTGAAGGAAATTAATGCAGTAATTCATGCTACCTCCTTAATTTATAGTAAATTTAGCTGATTTTATGCCTTATTCAGTTGAAGCTGAAGCTGTTTCCATGTTCTGGGATTAAGATACATTTTAAAGGCTAGTTTATCTTCAAATTAAAGGGGGGGGGGGGGGGTACAATGGTGTTTTGTGTATTCAGAGTTGTTCACAGTGTTAAAGAGATGGATTCTCATGCTAAAAATGGCCAAAGTTTAAAAAAATAATTTTGAAGAATGACTGAGAATTTCTGTGTCGAAAATCTTACTTACATTCATGTAAGTACAATTGCATCAGATTTCTGTATTTTGTTGGAAATCAGCACATAAGTGAATATATGTTCTTGGAAACAACACGAAACATCTGAATTATAGCTCCGCTCACGGCACGCCTCCAGGAGCTCATCTTTTTCCGGAAAGAATCAGGAAGCTGTATTTTTATTTTATAAATATGATAAAACGAAATACTTTTTTGGATATATGAAGGATGCAGTACTACTCTATATGTACTCAAGATTAACATGAGATTAGGTGAAATTGTGTATGTTATGTACCTTTTAATTGATTTTATTAAATATACGCTTCTCTTGCACAGTATACAGTGCACTGGCTCTCTCTGGTGGTCACAAGCTGAACAACATGCTCATCTTCACTGAGACAGAGTTAGGCTTATGAAACACAGGGTAACTTTTTAAGCAATTTTTTCCGGGCAACTTTTTTGAGCAATGTTGCTTATAGGCACTTTCCCATTGAGAATGGAACATCTGGATACTTCAGATCGGTCGTGGGCCCCATGTCTCACCTAGTTCCCTGTCGATGGCAACATTGCTCAAAAAGTTTCTCGGTGTATCATCAGCATTAGAAATTTATGGTCTTTCTGGGCCATCTGAAAGAAACCAGTAATGTGGAATTTAAAGAAAATTTTAGATCAGTCAGAGAAATTATTTTGCAATATAGACAATACATATTATGGAGGAAAATTCTGACTTTCACTTGTGTAATGACTTGCTTATATTCTGTGCCCTTAATAAAGACAATAATGCTTAAAGATTTACAGTATGCTATTTTACAGTCATATTAGATGTATGTATAAACTAAAAAGTAAATGTATGTATAAACAGTTACGTATGTATGTTAATGTATGTAACACAGTTTTTTTATTAGTTATTCTGATTTTTGATCTTGTCTCAGCAGGTGTTTGACTTTGATGCTGTAAATAAACCAGTGAGCTTCCTGTCTCCTGTAAGACTTCTTTACAGTTTATTTTTGTGATTTTCTTCTTTATGGGTGGGTCCAATCAGCACGGACTATTTTGATGTATATGGAGAAAATCTAAAAAGCCTCCTCTGATTTGTCACTGAAGTTGTTTGATGATTTCCTCTGTTGTGTCTAATAAGGTAATAGCGAGTGTGATTGGAGGGTGATGGGCCTCTTTCTCTCTCATTAAGGAGAGAGTACTTGTACTTCTGTATCATAAGCGCGGAGAAGCTTGTGGGTGTTGAGTTAATCATGCTGAGGATGATGGGAAGATGCCTGACACTCATTTTATTGTCTTCAGTTGTAATGCTCATCACAGCTGGTAAGTACAGAAGTAAAAAGAGATACAGTTATATGTATAAAAAAAAATGTATTTTCTTCGATCACTGTTATATATATAAAAAAAACTAATTATATGGTAATGATTTTTTAGATGACTGTGTAATCCCTATTACAATATAATTGTTTTCCAGTCTTGTGATCAAAATATAATTTTCATGTGATATCAAAATAGAAAATGTTGTTTTAACCTTGCATACATTACTCACCTGCACCTACTTCTCTGGTCACAAACAATTTAATGATTGTGTCAAAAATCTTTCTTTAACCATGTTAGACTAACTGAGACTTCTCCTACCTTTTTCATAAGAAGAGTTCAGATGTAAAAGCCTCTAAGTGCTTTCTGAAATCTCCTAATATTTGTATTTTTATCAGGCTCCTATGTTTAGGTTCAGTAATTTTACTTTAATGCCAAAGTATAGGTCATTTTCTATGCCATTATAGTGAAATAACTAAAGAAAAAATAACGGAGCCTGATAAAAATGCTAATTTTATATGAAAATTTCAGAGGACACTTCTGAACTTTTCATATTGTTGCTCATTTGTTGGTTTGATTGTTTCTATTTTTCTTGTTTGTAAGTCGCATGGATAAATGCATCTGTTAAATCACTAAATGTAAATGTATAACCATGTCCCAGTCGTTCAAGCTGGGTGGCAGTAAAACTGATCACACATTTGGGGACATTAGAGGATCTATGATGATAAAGTTCTGATTTGATAACAATTGAATTGGAAGTATCACTGACAAAATGACAAAAATCAATTGCTTATACATGATCCTGCAGCATAAATGCTTCATTATGTTCACAAGAAAATCAAGGTGTGATCACAACAAACAAGATAAAAATAAATAAATAAATAAAAAACTACAGCTCTGGAAAAAATTAAGAGACCAATACTAATGGATCAGTTTATTTGGTTTTAATATTTATGTTTGAGTACATTTTTTGTTTGTTTGTTTTATTCTGTAAACTACTGACAAAATTCCCCCCAAATTCCAAATAAACAGTCTCAAAAGCATGTATTTTAAGAAAATTATCAAATTAACAACAACAACAAAAACTTAAATGATGCAATTAAAGAATTTTATATTCATTTTTAAACAACACAATACTTATGCTTTAACTTATGAAGAGTTTGGAAATCTATATTTAGTGGAATAACCCTGATTTTCAATCACAGCTTTCATGCGTCTTGCCATGCTCTCCACCAGTTTTTCACATTGCTGTTGACTTAATGCTCTTGGTGTAAAAATTCAAGCAGCTCAGCTTTAATGGCTTGTGGTCATCCATCTTCACATTCCAGAGGTTTTCAGTGGGGTTCAGGTCTGGAGATTGGGCTGGCCATAACAGGGTCTTGATCATGGTCTTGATCTGGTGGTCTTCCATCCATACCTTGACTGACCTGGCTGTGTGGCATGGAGCACTGTCCTACTGGAAAAACCAGTCCTCAAAGTGGTGGAACATTGATAGAGCACAAGGAAGCAAGTTTTCTTACAGAACAACTTGTACGTGGCATGATACATGTATACCTTCACAAAGACGAATGTTCTCGATTCCAGCTTTGCCTGAAGCACCCCCAGATCATCACCGATCCTCCACCATATTTCACAGTGGGTGCAAGACACTGTGGATTTTAGTCCTGTAGTCCAGGTCACCATCTAACCATTCAGTAACCTAGATCAGGTACTAGGCAAAGCTGAAAAGTGTACTCGTAAGAGAAGATGACCTTACCCCAGTCCTCTTCAGATGATAGAGTCAGAATTTGGCGTAAACAGAATGAGAACATGGATCCATCATGCCTTGTTACCACTGTGCAGGCTGCTGCTGGTGGTGTAATGGTGTGGGGGATGTTTTCTTGGCTCACTTTAGGCCCCTTAGTGCAAATTGGGCATTGTTTAAATGCCATAGCCTACCTGAGCATTGTTTCTGACCATGTCCATCCCTTTATGACCACTATGTACCCATCCTCCGATGGCTACTTCCAGCAGGATAATGCACCATGTCACAAAGCTCGAATCATTTCAAATTGGTTTCTTGAACATGACAAAGAGTTCACTGTACTAAAATGGCGCCCACAGTCACCCGATCTCAAACCAATAAAGCATCTTTGGAATGTGGTGGAACGGGAGCTTCATGCCCTGGATGTGCATCCCACAAATCTCCATCAACTGCAAGATGCTACCCTATCAATATGGGCCAACATTTCTAAAGAATGCTTTCAGCAACTTGTTGAATCAATGCCACATAGAATTAAGGCAGTTCTGAAAGCGAAAGGGGGTCAAACACAGTATTAGTATGGTGTTCCTAATAATTCTATGTACAGATGCTGATTTAAGAAAAAAAAAAGTATTTTACATTTTTACAGAGCTTTATATGGAAGAAAAAAAATGCTAAAGCAATACACCAGGATTTTTAGATAGATACTTTAAATAAAATTAGATTTTTTTTGTATTAATCAATATACAAAAATGCTATTGATTGAGCTCTGCTTATATTGAGCTCTGAATATTCCTTTAAATAGATGCACCCACAGTCTTTCTCTTTATACTTCTGTCACTTAGATGAAAAGAACGTGAGGTTGGTTGGTGGCAACCATTCCTGTTCTGGTAGAGTGGAGGTGTTTCATAGAGGTCAGTGGGGAACAGTGTGTGATGATTTCTGGGATTTGGCTGATGCTGCAGTGGTGTGTAGAGAGCTGGACTGTGGAGAACCTGTAGATGCTCTGGGTGCTGCTAATTTTGGATCAGGATCAGGACCAATTTGGATGAATTTTGTAGCATGTACTGGATCAGAATCTACACTAAAGAACTGTGCTTCTTCAGGATGGAGAAAAAACTACTGTTCTCATAATAAAGATTCTGGAGTCATCTGCTCAGGTACAGCACTTTACATATTCTTAGTCATTACTGATGTACAAATTACCTTCTTGTAGTACAGTACCATATTTTTTCTCTAAGCCATTATTTTGAGGATCTTGTTGCTTTCTTTTTTAGATGTCCGGCTGATTGGAGGTTCTCGCTGCTCTGGGAGGTTAGAGATCCTTCATAATCAGACGTGGATGTCAGTGTGTGATGCTGTCTTTGACCAGCAGGATGCAGAGGTTGTGTGTAGAGAGCTGGACTGTGGGGCTCCTGTACAGGTGCTGGGAGCAGCTGCTTTTGACAAAGGAGACGCTCAGATGTGGACACAAGAGATTCAGTGCAGAGGAAATGAATCTCAGATTCACCTCTGTCCTATGTCATCCTCACACAAACACAATTGTTCTTATGTGCACAACATTGCTTTGCTGTGTACTGGTAATACTTTTAAGTGAAACAGCATATTTAATTTCATTTTATTTTAACAGTTAAAATGTAATCTTACATTTCCTATTGCATTTTCTTACATTCACAGAGATAAGAAAAGTGAGGTTAATTGGCAGTCACAGTCGCTGTGCTGGTCGAGTGGAGGTTCTTCACAGAGGTCAGTGGGGAACAGTGTGTGGTGATGGCTGGGATATGGCTGATGCTGCAGTGGTGTGTAGAGAGCTGGACTGTGGAGAACCTGTAGATGCTTTGAGTGCAGCTCATTTTGGACTGGGATCAGAGCCATTTTGGATGAAACATGCAAAGTGTACTGGATCAGAGTCAGCACTTAAGAAATGCGGATCTATGTATTCAGTTTTTCATGACAAGTGTCTTGAAAAAAATGCTCAAGTCATTTGTTCAGGTAAGCTAAAGCTAAAAATCCTGTTTTATTGTACAAAACAACTGCACCAAAAGCAGTCATCATTTATTTTTCTTTCTTTCTTTTTTCGTCACCTTATTCTACCTTTATTTTGACCAAGCAAACTGTTAAAATAGGCAAATAAACTTTAGCACCATGTTTCTAACTCTTGAAATGGTTCATTCGTATATGTCGTTTACGATGAAAATGTGGCTCATGTATTCAAATTTTTAAAGCAACACTGTACTGTTTTCTGTAAAGGATGTTTTTATAGCTTACTTTCAAGTTTTAGACTGTGGAAACATTTTGCTGTAATGTTTTTATAATATATTTTATTTCAGAAAATCAAGGTTTATATGATTCATTTTTGAAGTTCTCTAACTTAAAAGTTGTAATTTTCTCTGTTTTTTCTGTTTCTTTTTTTCTTTTCTCTCCAGAAGTCCGGCTGGTTGGAGGTTCTCGCTGCTCTGGGAGGTTAGAGATCCTTCATAATCAGACGTGGATGTCAGTGTGTGAGGCTGTCTTTGACCAGCAGGATGCAGAGGTTGTGTGTAGAGAGCTGGACTGTGGGGCTCCTGTACAGGTGCTGGGAGCAGCTGCTTTTGACAAAGGAGACGCTCAGATGTGGACACAAGAGATTCAGTGCAGAGGAAATGAGTCTCAGATTCACCTCTGTCCAACATCATCATCAGATCAAAACAACTGTTCACATGAAAATTATGTTGAACTGATGTGTGCAGGTTTGGGCCTGTGTTTGTTTTTTTTTTTACGTGTTTCTTTCTCTCCTTTTCTTTTTTCCTTTGTCCGTTTAATTTTCTCTCTCTCTCTGTTCATTATATAGGCAGCATGAGAGTGAGGTTGGTTGATGGTAACAATTCATGTGCTGGTCGAGTGGAGGTTCTTCATAGAGGTCAGTGGGGAACAGTGTGTGATGGTTTCTGGGATATGGCTGATGCTGCAGTGGTGTGTAGAGAGCTGGACTGTGGAGAACCTGTAGATGCTCTGGGTGATTCTTATTTTGGACCAGGATCAGGACCAATCTGGACAAATCGCAAGTTATGTACTGGATCAGAATCTACGTTAAAGAACTGTGGAGCAGTGGAATGGGGTTCATTTCGCTGTGATCATACTAAAGATGCTGGAGTCATATGTTCAGGTAAGCTGCTCCAAACAAGCCTTTTTTACCTCACTGATGATCCACTTGACTAAAAGGGACAGTTTATCCAAAAATTTTAAATTAATCATCATTTACTTACTCTCATGTATTCTTTCAAATTCCCATTTTTCATCCATCAAAGAAAGAAAGTCAGCGTAGTTTGAATAACTTAAGACTGGGTAACCAATTAGTTTCTCTATTCAGCTCCATTTAACATTAATAGGTGCTTCGTGGTAGGCCAAAATGACAAGAGTTATAAGAATTGTAAACAGTGTCATTCTTTTTTTTCTGGTTTCTTATATCTTACTACTTCAGGTGTCAGGCTTATTGGAAACTCCAGTTGTTCTGGGAGCTTAAAGATACTTCATGATCAGACGTGGATGTCAGTGTGTGATGCTGTCTTTGACCAGCAGGATGCAGAGGTTGTGTGTAGAGAGCTGGACTGTGGGGCTCCTGTACAGGTGCTGGGAGCAGCTGCTTTTGACAAAGGAGACGCTCAGATGTGGACACAAGAGATTCAGTGCAGAGGAAATGAATCTCAGATTCACCTCTGTTCAACTTCTTTACACAATGACAGTTGTTCACGTGATGATTATCAGAAGCTTTTCTGTGCTGGTGAGAGTTCAGATAATACGAGTGGTATCTTATGTATTTTTTCTCATAGGGTGCGTCTCAATCACTAACCAGGGAGCCAGCCATTTTAAGGGATGTCTTAATCGCAAAATCCTTTGAGTGCAATGGAATATTTGCTCCCTAAAAATCTCACAGTACACTGCAAAAACCAGATATGTTTCCTTAATGGAAATTCTGAAGTGCAAAACATAATTCACATAAACCATCAAAAGTAAACCACTGTGTTGTGCCCAAATTTGTGTACGCAATACAGATTCACAATCTAGGGAGCTTATGGAGACACACCCACAGTTTTATCTCTATTCTTCTGTCACTTAGATAAAAAGAATGTGAGGTTAGTTGGTGGTCACAGTCGCTGTGCTGGTAGAGTGGAGGTTCTTCACAGAGGTCAGTGGGGAACAGTGTGTGATCTTGGCTGGGATATGCCTGATGCTGCAGTGGTGTGTAGAGAGCTGGACTGTGGAGAACCTGTAGATGCTCTGGGTGCTGCTCATTTTGGACCAGGATCAGGACCAATCTGGATGTTTCTTGTATTATGTACTGGATTAGAATCTACACTGAAGAACTGTGGGTCAACAGGATGGAGCAAACATGCATGTACTCACAATTCTGATTCTGGAGTAATCTGCTCAGGTAAATCATTTAACTTGTTTTTGTGAATACATGGTGAATTATTGTTTTGTTTTGAAATCTTTATTATTATTATTTTTTTTTTATTGGTATAGACGGTTTAGTCGGGCGCACGCGCCTGGACCTAAGTTAACTTCCGGTCTGTGTTGTGTATATCGGTCTGGCTGCGGTGCCTTCTACAAATGCAGTTAAAGGCAAGGTGATGAGTAGACTGAAGTTGGGCTCAGGTGGTTGTGCTGCGGGGTGTGTTTCCCATACATTTATTTATTTTTGGAGACTCGCCACAATTTTAAAACATATTTTTTCAAAAAGGCTTCATTGAATAAACATGAGTAACGTTACTTACTGCACGTTTAATAATAATAATTCCTTACATTTATATGTTTAAATATCAAAACGAGGCACAGGTGTTTTTATATCGCTGTTTTTCTGAAGGAAGACTTGCATGTTATATGCCTGATAAAGCAGCGTGTGAGCGTATGAGCTCTGCTTTGTTTACAGCTGTTACTGGGGAAACCTCTATTTCTCGCGCTTTATGTCTATGCTTTAAAACATCTCCTGTTGGCACATAATGAATTTGCATTTTCATTAAGTCCGCCTGATCCACGCAGCAAACATTTTGTTTGTTATCAAAAAATATCTACTCTAGAGGGACTTGGCTGTTGTTATTGATTCTATTTGGAAGTTTACCGGAAGTTAAGTTAGGTCCACAAAAGCACTCATGTGCAGTAACGTTTGTTTATGTTGTTGCCGTTGAAACCGTCTATACGTATAGTATTTAGCTATCAAACATTTATTTTTGTGTAATGTGCACTGTGGTTCCTGTACTTAATCCAAACAGGCCATAAACCTTCCAGACTTATTAATGGATCTCACCTGTGCTCTGGGAGGTTAGAGATCCTTCATAATCAGACGTGGATGTCAATGTGTGACGCTGTCTTTGACCAGCAGGATGCAGAGGTTGTGTGTAGAGAGCTGGACTGTGGGGCTCCTGTACAGGTGCTGGGAGCAGCTGCTTTTGGCAAAGGAGACGCTCAGATGTGGACACAAGAAATTCATTGTAGTGGAAATGAATCTCAAATTTCATTTTGCTCAATATCATCATCACACAATCACAGCTGCACCAGTGACAACACTGTGGGACTGATCTGTTCTGGTAAAGTATTTATATTCACAGTTTCTTCATTTGTTTTAGAGGAAATATAATTTATTCTCTGTCAGCTGCATTATATTTTGTTTCTAACATCTGTTCTCTATTCAGGTTACACTGATCTCAGGCTGGTAAATGGTTCAGACTCTTGTTCTGGTCGAGTTGAACGTCAGTACTTCAGTAAATGGGGCACAGTGTGTGATGCATGCTGGGATATGAGAGCTGCCAGTGTCCTCTGTAGACAACTGAATTGTGGGATTGCTGTTTCTGTTGTTGTATCAGACTGGTTTGGAGAGGGAAGTGGTGAAATCTGGGCTGATGTGTTTGATTGTGACGGGAATGAAACAAAACTCTCAGAATGTTCCATCTCTTCATGGAGTCGAGCTGAATGTTCTCATAGACGAGATGTTGGAGTCATCTGCTCTGGTGAGTCCATTCTTGCCGTGATGAAGTCATGGATTCCATACTAAAACTACATCTAAGTATATTTTAGATAAATACTGAATAATAAATAAATACTCTTTTCAGATTCCTCTCTGGCTCTTCATGATGGTCTGGTGCGGTTGTCTGGAGAGAGACAGTGTGAGGGGGAGGTGGAAGTTTTCATCCATCAGGTCTGGAGGAGAGTTCTGCTGGACTCCTGGAGTCTCTCTGAATCCTCTGTGGTCTGCAGACAGCTGGGCTGTGGCTCTATGCTGAACTTCTCTGGCTCCTCTTCATCCAGTCCTGAACACAGTCATGAGTGTGTGACGGGCTTCCAGTGCTCTGGGAGTGAAGCTCATCTGGGGAACTGCAGATCTCCACAAACTCTCAACTGCAGCTCCACACAACAGCTGTCAATCACCTGCATCGGTGAGAAGAACAACATCTGGATAGATTCTTCAGTTGTTTGTGATCAATAATGTGTTTTTCTTTCTCTGAATATCAGGTCGGGGGTCCATCAGGCTGGTGGGTTCTGGGGGAGACTGTGCAGGGAGGCTGGAGGTTTTTCACAGTGGCTCATGGGGGACAGTGTGTGATGACTCCTGGGATATTAAAGATGCTCATGTGGTGTGCAGACAGCTGCAGTGTGGAGTGGCTCTCAGTAACCAGCAGGTACCAGCCTGGTTTGGTCCTGGTTCTGGACACATATGGCTGGATGAGGTGGAGTGTGAGGGGAATGAGACGTCCCTGTGGAGTTGCTCTTCTCCAGGCTGGGGAAAACATGACTGTCAACACAAGGAGGACATAGGGGTCATGTGCTCAGGTAAAGAGTTTACAATTGTGTTTGTTTAATTTAACTTATAATTGTATATAATAATTTCAACAACAGATTTACATCTCCATAATGTCCATTTTTTTATTTATTTTAAATCTAGAGTTTAAAGAGATCAGGTTAACTGAGGGCTGTGAAGGGAATGTGGAGGTCTTCTACAATGGATCCTGGGGTAATGTGTGCTGCAATGAGATGGACAGAGACACAGCGAGTCTGATCTGTCAAGAGCTGAACTGTGGAAGATCTGGTGTTTTGTCTTCTTCTACACCAAGACTGGAATCAGCTCTTAACTGGCTGGATAAAGTTACATGTCGGCCACATGATTCATATCTGTGGCAGTGTCCATCTTCACCCTGGGGACAGAATGACTGTAATAGAGATGAAGTGGCCAAAATAACCTGCTCAGGTAAGACTGATGCAGACAAAATTATATGTCTGAAAAATTACAACAGCAATCCATAAAAAATAAATATAAGTATAAAATATGCTAAAGTCAATTATAATTACAGAACAGGAGAATCATGAGTCCCCTCGAAGCTATTTGACATGCTCTATATCTCCCCACCAGAGACAGTGTTCAGGTAAGTTAATTTGATGGAGAACATAAAATCATGAGAGCTGTATGCTGATTTGATCTCAAGGCATGTAGCTACACTCTGTTGCAATAACTCTGTTGGCCAAAAAATATGTCGTCTTGTCTATGATTTCAGATCATCTTCCTCTCAGACTGAGTGGAGGGGATGGCTGGTGCTCTGGGAGGCTGGAGGTGTATCATAACGCTGTGTGGGGCTCAGTCTGTGATGATCAGTGGGACATCAGCGATGCTCAGGTGGTCTGCAGGCAGCTGGGTTGTGGAGCAGCACTGAGGGCTGATGGGAATTCAGTCTTTGGTGCTGGTGAAGGTGTTGTGTGGATGAACAAAGTCGAATGCAGAGGGAATGAGATTCACCTGTGGGACTGTCCTCTCTCCCTGAATAACCACACTGACTGCTCCCACAAAGAGCACGCTGGACTCACCTGTGCAGGTCGCAACAAAAGACTGAGGAATAATATTTATATTTTTAAATCATTTTAGATTGTATAATATTTATGTATATTTGCATATATTGCATATATTTTTATATGTTTTGACAGATATTCCAGATTTTTCTGTGTCCACTTCACCTGCCACAACAACATCAGTGTCTCCTCCACAAACTCCTCCACCAGTGTCTCCCCCAGTGCTTGTGATTGTTCTGGGAGTTGTGCTCTTACTGCTCTTAGTGCCACTGCTTATACTGATTCAGCAGAACAGAGTGATGAGGAGAGGTAGGAGAGATCCAGAGACTGTCATATTGTGTCTTATTCAGTGTGTGATCAGGCATGTGTTGTAAACTGATGCGGGTTTGTCTGTCTACACTCACAGCTCTATCTGACTGGTACACAGGACTTCACAAGACACTGATTGAGCCAGTTTATGAGGAAATTTTTCATAGACACAATCACTTCTCTCAGAGAGGTAAGGCATTATGTGATATAATTGGTATTAATTAAATTCAACAAAAAGCCTAACCTCCTTTCTGAGGCATTTATTTCAGTTAAACTTCTTTAAGTACTATAGTAATGTGTAAGGACAGGTAAATTTCCCTCTCGAATTCCTGTAAAGTGATATATTGATATGCTCTTATTCTCATATTATTTGGATTAGAGTTTCACATCAGACACCTCACAGGGCCCTTTTGATTGATTGGAAATCAACTTATGTTGTGAAATAATGTGTTTAGATAATTCTGAAAATCTTGTTTAGAAAAGTAATGCCATCAAGCAAAACACCAGTGCTATAGTTTTGTTACTCTAGTTATGTGAGACCTTTCATCCTCTGTTCTTAATTATGAATCACTATACAGGTGTATCTAAAAAAAGATACGACTTACTGTTGGTTATGACTTACAGCTTAGGAAAATTAAAAATTAAAAATTTACATTCCCTTTTGAGCTTGATTAATTTTATTAATTTTGAGTACAAATACTGGATACATCCTGGGCTACTTTAGAACATACAACCACAATTATAGGAAGACTACTGACTTGACAATTGTCCAGAATACGATAATCAACACCCTCCACAAGGAGGTTAAGCCACAGAAGGTCTTTGCTGAAAGGGCTGGCTGCTTACAGAATGCTGTATCGAAATAAATTAATAGAAAGTTGACTGGAAGGAAAAAGTGTGGTAGGAAAAGGTGCACAAGCAACAGGGATGACCACAGCCTTGGGAAGATTGTCAGGAAAAGCCGTTTCATGAATTTGAGAGAGTTTCACATGGAATGGACTGAAGCCAGAGTCAGTGCATCAAGAGTCACCACGGTCAGACATCTTCAGGAAAAAGGCTACTCAGGTCCTCATGATTTTCAGTTGACGAAGCGTGCCTGGAATTCGGGCCTGCCAACTCTCACGTTATCTTGAGACCACGGCCTGGATACGTGCCCAAAGTTCCCACCACTCCTTTTAGAAATCAGGTGGTGAACTTGCAAGCGCTGCCCCCGAGGAGGCAGACCCAGCCCTGGTGCTGCTCTGTCCAGTATATGAACTCCGCACTTACATAGAACACAGTGCCTCAGGACCTCAGACCAGCTCTTTGTTTGTTACAGAGGGCAGCAGAAGGGAAAGGCTGTCTCCAAGCAGTGGTTATCCTACTGGATAGTCGATGGTATTGTCCTAGCTTATTAGGTTCAAGACCTGCCATTCCCCCTAGGGCTGGCGCATGGCACCTCGCTAACAGACAGCTGTAGAGCTGTGAACTGGACTGTTGCTCAGTGTTCCACAGTCCTCTTTACAGATTAAAGTAAAGTAAATTTAGCATTTCATTTGGAAATCAAGATCTGGAGTCTGGAGAAAGACCGGAGAGGCACAGAATCCAGTGTGAAGTATCCAAGGTCAGTGATGATTTGGGGTGCTGTGACGTATGCTGGTGTTGGTCCATTGTGTTTTATCGAGTCCAAAGTCAATGCAGCCATCTACCAAGTGATTTTGGAGCACTTTATGCTTCCATCTGCTGACAAGCTCTATGGAGATGCTGATTTTGCAGCAGGACTTAAGCACCTACCAACAGTGCCAAAACCACTTCCAAGTGGTATGCTGACCATGATATTAATGTGCTTGATTGGCCAGCCAACACACATGACCTTAGCCTCACAGAGAATCTACATGGTATGTGAAAAGGAAGATAAATAACATCTGAAAAACAATACAGAGGAGCTAAAGGCCTCTATCAAAGCAACCTGTGCTTCAGTAATGCCTCAGCAGTGCCACAGGCTGATCGCCTCCATGCCACGCTGCATGGAAGCAGTAATTCATGCAAAAGGATCCCCAACCAAGTATTGAGCGCATAATTAAACCTAATTTGGAGATCTTGAACATTTCTGTTTTGTAAATCTTTTTTTTTTTTGATTGATCTTTGATTCTAATTTGTACAGAATTTTTAATTTTCCTAAGCTGTAAGTCATAATCGACAGAATTATAATAAACAACTAAAATAAAACAAAATAAGGAACTTTTCCATGATATTCACATTTTTTGGGATGCACCAGTTTCACTTCATCATTAATTGATAGGAGACATTAATTAAATTAAATTCAAGTTTACTTGTATGGCTCTTTTCACAATGCAGATCCTTGCAAAGCAGCTTTACAGAAAAATAATACAAGTGATACCATTATAGAATTAAAGCTTTATTTGTCATTCACATCTGCTTAATCAGTTTTAATCATGTATCAACTCTAGAATTCCAGAGCTGGTTTTCTGAAAAGACAATATAGTGTTGTGATTTTCCCTCATAATTGTTATTGTATAAAGTGCAATTTAAATATATGGGACTTAACATTTTTCTATTTTTTATTTATTTATTATTATTTTTTTGAAGGAGAGGTTCATAGGAGAGGTTTGTTAGTTGTCTCTCCCTATGCAAATTTCGAAAGGTAGGGAGGAATGGGTTTGAATACTACATGTGCAGACATTGGTATGCAGTACACAGGGCAGCAGGTGCCCTTCTGGTTATCAATCAGTCAATAAAATACAATTCCAAAATAAAAAAAATACAAAAACATAATAAACCATAAATGCATCATTCATATGTTACGCAGAAAAGCCCTCAGTAACGTAATAGTGTAATGGTGTCTTGACACTTAAGGGTTGTCAGATGAATAGAAAAATCTGCACTGTATTGCTTTCTGGAGGTTTATCACACTCATTTCTAATTACCCTTGTAGTGCAATTAATTAAAAGTCAGCTTATCTCGTCCATATTTAAAGTTAAGGTGATCTTAACACCATCATTGCTTGCAATATTGATTCCTACAAAGATGACACATTTCCAAAAGAAGAAGAAAGCTCTGAAATCATTTTGTGGGTCATATTGTGGGAACAATCTTTATGCTACAAAGGTAATGAGTATTAGGCTGTAATGATTCTGACATGTTTTGACTGTTCTGCTCTCTTTTAAAAGGGAGTCTAAACTCTGAAGATCTGCATTCTTATGAAGATGTTGATGAGCTTCTCTCAGGTTAGAGAGCTGATTTACAAACTTGATAAACCAGTTTAAATGGTGAAATTCACAATTTACAGAAAATGTATGACCCATAAACAGTGAAATTTGTAAGCGGTGATGATGAGGATGATTATTTTTATTTATTTATTTATTTTTGGGGGTGGTCACTGAAATTACACCAGGATACTATGATGATGTCATCATTGATGGACTAAAACCAGATCATGAGACAGGTGCTGGTGCTTCTCTGTACTTGTTGTTTGTAATTCTACAATCTGTGTACTAGTATAAACAGTTCACTTTTTTTTGAGTATGATGCCATTGGTTTCATGTTAAATTTTTTAGATGACACAGCAGAGGACTATTATGATGATGTCATTACTAGTGAACAGAAACTATGGTACTAAAAAAGGTATTTTTTTCATGAATTTTAACACGCTATTTCTTTAAGGTGAAGGGTAGTTCAAATAAAAATAGAATAATCAGCTTTATTTTATTTTCGAGATATAAAATATGAAATAAATGCTTGTGTGTCTGTGTAGTGGACACACAAGAGAATTACGATGACGTCATTAGTAGACAGTGCCCTCAATGTGTAACTGGTGAGTCACAAAGAACTTCATTTTTAGTTATGTTTTGTTTTCTATGATATATTGAACATGGGTTTCTACTATAAGTGAATCATAATGGCTTTATCAGGTTCAATCTAATAGTCTCAGATAGTCATGAAGATTAATGTTATTTTTATTATTATTATTATTATTTTTTATACATGTGCATTATAGAGGGAGATCAGGAGGAGTGTGATGATGATGATCTGGAGAACAGCAATGAAGATGTGAGAAACCTGTCAGGTATTTTTTATTTTTGGTCTTGCAATTTCTGCAATTGTGAAATATGATGTAATATGATGTCGGAATTACATTTTCAACACCACTGCATATGTAGGAATGTACAGACAGACAGAGAAGACAGAAAATTTGCTGAAATACTGATGCAATCACTTTTTTTTTTTTTTTTTTTTTTGCAGACTATGATGATGTAGGGGAGTTGAATGAGGAGGCTGGGGCTACTGTATATGACTCAGTGGCCACACTCAATGTCACTGCTCATTAAAACTTCTGTTGCTTTTTTTGTTTTTGTTTGTTTTGTTTGTTTGTTTTTGGGTGTTGAATTTGCTTGACAAATTTTTTAAATACATTTTGAGTTCTCTTTGATACATTTTTGATATTTTTGGAGTCATAAACATATCTTGAACAACACACTAAAATTCTAGTGTGTTGATTGCCATGATTGCTACAGTTCATGCTCAGGTTTAAGTGTTTGATTTCATATTTTCCCTTTTTTTGTTCCTTTCAAATAAATGAGATGTAATAAAGTGACTTTAATATTGAATTTAAGCTGTTTGATTTTTTTTTTGTTTTTTCCCCTCTTTTTTTATTAATTCAATGATGGAATTATTTTGTTTTTCCTTTTTTCTTTCAATATAGTGCTACTTAGGTAAAATGCTCAGATTTGTTTGTGACTATATAGACAGACAATATAATGTTGGATTTCTCTATCAACTGTGATTTTAAATAATTAAAGGAAACAATGAACCTTTGTTTAGCATTTTAAATTAGATAAAAATGTATTTTATCATCAAGTGAGTAAAAGGACATTGGAACATAATTGCTCACCCTTTTACATCACTATCAATGATGCGGTCTCAAAATAAATGTTCTTGGATGCAAAACAGAAAAAGACTAGGGATTTGCGATATGGCTGATGCTGCAGTGGTGTGTAGAGAGAGGGACTGGGGAAAACTTGTAGTTGCTCTTTCTAAGGCACACTTTGGACAAGGTTCGAGAATCTTGAGGAGTCATGTCAGATGTGTTGGTTCAGAATCCACCCTGAAGGACTGTGCGTAAGCAGGATGGTACAAGTCTTGATTTGATCATGCTACAGATGCTGGAGTTAATTTATAGTTCAGAATTCTCAAAGTACTTTATACAAGTAACCGGAACGTTCAGACTAAACACAAACATACACACATTAAACATATGCCAATGCAAGGAAGGCACGCATAGAGAGCGAGAAAGAGAGAGAAAATGAGAGAGAAAGAGAGAGCGCACTGCAGAGAGAGATAGAGTGAGCACTCATGCACACGACTGTGGAGAGTCACGGCAGTGTTTACTCATAAACCAAATCACAACCTGTTAAGAACCATCAAAGAATATCATCACCTTAAAGGGTTAGTTCATTGAAAAATCATAATTATGTTATTAATAACTCACCCTCATGTCATTCCAAACCCGTGAGACCTCCGTTTATCTTTGGGACACAGTTTAAGATATTTTAGATTTAGTCTGGGAGCTCTCAGTCTCTTCATTGAAACTGTGTGTACGGTATGTCCATGTATGCACCGAGGGTCTGAGAGTAATGCAATTTTGATTCTCTGTATCTATGTACTGTACATGTGAAAGAATTGACAATAAAGCAGACTCGACATGATATTTTATTAATAACTTTTATTATTATTATTTTATAGTCATCTTGATGCAGAATAGAAGCATTTCTAGTAGTAGTCTCAGTCAATTTTTTTTGCTGTATGTTTAACAGATTGTGGCTGCTATTAAATGTTCAGTATTAATGTGAAATCTTGAAGCTAAATGGATTTGTGAAAGAGTAATTAAATATTAAATAATTCAGTTATCATGTTAAACTAGAAAAGGGGAGACCAAGTGGATAGCAGACGCCCAAAGGATGACCCTACATGAGACCCTAGTGCTGAGATTTCTTTTAATCGATTTGTCCTTGAGCGAAACATTGACGCACAAACATCTCTCAGACATCAACACCAACATCACAGTGATGGTATCTTTAAAACCTGTCTTTTCAGATGTTCACATTTATGTTTTACCCCTTTCCCTCTGTCTCTGTCTACATACAATATAACCGGCCAGTCCACAAAATACACACAGCTTAAAACTGGATATTTTCCCTCAAGCTGTCAGGAGAAATGGGCAGGATTCAGATGCGGGTTTACACAAAGCTTTATTTAAAGCAGGGGAGGCAGAGCAGATGAGTCACGTTCACAGGTTTACTCGTAGTGACAGGATGAACAGTCGAAGCAGATGAATCAAAGCCGATGAGTAACGTTCCACTGTAATTCGTATGACCGCTGAGACCGGAGAGATGACAACTGGAAGCTTCCAAGAGCTCTGTGCTCGTAAGAACAGGGGGCAGAGATATCAGCTAAACACACTGGAACCTGAGGACAAGACACGACAAAGTGAGTGCCAAGAACAGCTAGGAGATTGGATCTATTGGTACAAGTAACAACAGTCTGACAATAGACAGAGAAACACAGGAATGATAAAGGGAAAAAATTAGAAGTACATAGAGAAGTGTGAAAGTGAAAGTGACGTGACATTCAGCCAAGTATGGTACACACACACTGTGAACACACACCCGGAGCAGTGGGCAGCCATTTATGCTGCGGCACCCAGGGAGCAGTTGGGGGTTCGATGCCTTGCTCAAGGGCACCTAAATCGTGGTATTGAAGGTGGAGAGAGAACTGTACATGCACTCCCCCCACCTACAATTCCTGCTGACCCGGGACTCGAACTCACAACCTTTCGATTGGGAGTCCGACTCTCTAACCATTAGGCCACGACTTCCCCAAAACAGGTGGCGAGCAATTAAGGTTCACAACACTGAAACAAGCAGGGCGGGGAAAACTCAAACAGGTAGACGCGGTGAGCTGACAAGCGATCCAAACACACACAAATACACACACACATCCAAAAAGGCAGGTGATTAGCCCCGAGACCCGACACAAGCCTTGCGCTTAATGAAATTCTCTTTACTTACTGAAAACAGGTTACTGGTGAGCTTTTGACCAGCTGTTGAAGAACTGCTGAGAATTAGCTGGGTTACTCAGGACAGCATCAGACAAAATGATTCAGGACATTTACTTTTCTGTTTTAATTTTCTGTCCAGCTTTGTATAGAGTTTAGCAGTCTGTGTTTTAACTTAAATATAGCCCTGAAAGTTGATAATTAAATCTGTGGTTAAATCTAAAACAATAGCTTGTTTTGTATTTACCCTTTTGGATTCAAATCTGAAACCACTGATTATTATTATTATTTTTTTTAAACCTTGACTTAAAGTATTATAAATCTATGCATTTGATAAATGCTCTTGGATGGAGTTGAATGCTTTTCAGAAACCGTAGCCAATGAGAGCATGAAATGTCTCCGCTTTCCAGGGTATTTCTTTATTCTTTTTTTTATTCTTTTTTTATCTGAAGTGTTTGCCACAGAAGCGTTCAGTGAAGCAAGCCTAATATAACTACACTGCTTATAACAATAACATTTGCAAAGGTAAAACCAACATGGAAGCAATCAGCACTGAACTGTAAAGGAAGTGTATTTTCCCATTCTTTGATAATGTCTAGCATCACATACAGCACAAAGCGTAGAAGTCTGAAGCAGAGCATTACTTCCTGAAGGCAATAGATCTGGATCCTGCGAAAGGAAACTGCTATATGCATCACGGTACAATCTGATTTCCTTTCTGATTGATTTGATTGCCTTCTAATTTGTTTAAAGGGACACTGAGTAGGAATTACTCCCATCTAGTGGTGAAATTGTATTTTGCATTCAAACTAATTTTGCTCTCCAGCGCCTCGCTTTTTCAAATGCGCGTTGCATCTACGGTAGGCCATATGTACCAAAAAGCTTTGACAGGATGTCTTCTAATAGCACTTCGTCGAGTTTTCCTTCAGGTGAACAGGTGTGTTATTTCAAACAAACTGCAACATGACAACTAACAAACGAATGTTACAGTATGAATTACTGACTGTGGAAAACATGAAATATTGTAATTAGTAGTTATGTCTAATTTATTCGTTATATTTTCTGAATTATATGCATTGTTAGATATAAAAAAAATATTATAATATAGACTGTAACACTGACTTACCTGTCGAGAAGAAAACTGGCCACTTCAGCGTCTCTTTTGAAATCTTTATCAAGCATTAGCTCTTTCCACCTAGAAAAAGCTTCCCCGACATTAACTCTTATTTTCTGTAATCTACGGTCACGTTTCCTTTTACGTTCTATTTTTGACTGTTTTGGCGACGATGTTTTCTTCTCCTGTGGCATGGCATATGTATGGTCCATAATAAGAATGCAATCCAGACTTTTAAACTTGCCGGTGCAGTTTCAAGCGCCTCTCACTACTCTGCACCTGCATTTCTGGCTCTGACCGAAAACGCGTTGTGGAAACGCGTTGGCTTAGTACTTTTTGTCCCTCTCTGCTATTATAGTTTTGCAAGATGGCGGAACTACATGGAAGCATCCGTCGACCTACCCGTCCCATGTATATAAAGATAATAAATTCTTCATGTACAAGGATTAGTTTAAACATTGGCATAGGTATTTGTACACCATTGAGGGCATATTTATGAATAAAAATATTGATTTTAGATAATAAAATACCTAAAAAGTTACTTATTGTCCCTTTAATAAAGTGCTCAGTTGCACTTGACATTTTATTTGATAGTGTCTTTAAATATTCCACCATTTATTTATTTATGAATGCATTTAATTGTTATTTATTTTAGATTATTATTATCATAAATGTTGATTTTATGTAAATAATAGAGAGATGTATAATTTATAATTCTATAGAAAATATTATATATTGTAAGTTATTATGATTATTACAAATTATGATTAAGATTATTTTTATATAGAGATATACTGATTTTATTTACTGTGGTTCAGTATGCCTGATTCCCCTCTCTCTTTCTTTGTCTATGTGTGTTTTGGATGCTTGTTCTTCACTGATCTCTGACTGTTTGACCTGTGGGCTTCTGGTCTGCTGTGTGTGAGTTGTTTTCAATCCTCTGTGTTTGTTTCTGTCTGTCAGGTCAGTTTCTGTTGGAAGAGACTCGTCTGGGAGAGGCAGCAGTGATGGCTCAGAAAGCTGCAGAGCTGGACAGTTCTGAGTTTGATGTGGTTTTTAGCACTGCTCGTATGCTCAGGTGTATGTGTCTGTGTGTGTCTCAACTCAGCTACATCTGCACAGGTTTGCTTCAGGTTGTTTGCAGGTGGACTTTTTTTCTTCATCCACATCCATAGCCACTTGCCAAATAAATACATGGACATATAGATTTCATATAGTTGAACACTTGATGTTTTTGCTAATAATAATAACTTAATATATGTCTTTGTACACAGACAGGCCAGTCTGAATGAGGCAGCTGAAAGGTTTTATGGGAAGGCAGCAGATTTAAGACCTGATGTAAGCACATACTTTAGTCATTCTATCAGATGTTATAATGTAGCAGAAATTATTTTTACATGCATTATTTAATAACATACTTCTCAACTTTAAGATTAAAAGCACTGTCTTTCATCATAATTGTTGCCTTTACAGTTTTAGAATGTCAGTTTTATTTATTTTTCTATTTTTTAAACCTAATTCTTTAGCCATCCTTATGCTGATTAACTGTTTTTTTGATTTCCCAGCATCCAGCAGCTCTAATGAATCTCGGGGTGATCCTTCATCTTAATGGGAAGCTGAAGGAAGCTTAGAGAAACTATCTAACTATGCTGGAACATGTGGTGATTATTTCATCTGTGGTTGTCTGATCTGATTTTGAGCTGGAATTTTCTTCTGATTCAGTGCTTATGGACAGATGTTGGGGGAATTGGTAAAAACTTGAACTAGTCTGGAGGTAGAGAATGAAGATAAAGCATCTGTGAAGATCTGCTTTGGACAGTAAAGAGTCTTAAATGTGTAAAATAATAGTAAAGTGCACAAACAAAGTAGAAGTGGTGTTTGCAACATGCTGGATTGTATTCTTCTCAAAGCACTGATCGTGTTGTATTTAGGTGATTTTTTTTCCTCAACTGAAGTATCTTTTTTTAATTTTATAATGACTTTAATGAATTTAATATGCTTCCTCTTAATTTATTGCTTAATTTATAAATGAACGTTTGTCACCTACACCTACTCACCTCTCAGACCTCAATGTATTATGAAGCACTATGTTTCTTTGTCTAAATTCGGGCTTTTTAACCAAAGCTATTTACTACAATAAAAATGTCTGTTTTTCCAGAAATAAAGTAATTACAAATGTTATTAAAAGAAAAAACAAATTATTTATTAAGTGTTCAACTCTGAGACACTCTACTGGTGTAACATGAGCACAAGACACTTATCAGCTTGTTTCTGGAATAAGTGTTTGCTGCCATCTATTGGAAGAATAATGCATTACAGTATGAAATTAGAATAAATATTTCCCTTTTGAAAAGGAACTCCACGCTGCATCCTATAGAGGGCGCTTTGGGAACGCTGTCACCATAACCGGTGCCTGAAGCATGCATGAAATAATGACAATGAACTTGACATTGGCAGGCGGAATCCTATGACCTAAGCAAATGATTGACTGCGGATATAAAAGGGCACTTGTTTGTCTTCAATTTTTGTGTATGAAGCTCATATGAGCTTGACTCACGAGAGAGTGGGATGCCCTCAGTGTGGCATTCGCGGAACTACTAGAGCAGAGTTCTGTACTCAAGTTTTAGCCAGCGGTTGCACGTACTCATTTGCCTCTCGAAGGAGTTGAACAAGCTTAATGCGCTGCATTCGCGGTGGTTTCTGTTCTGGCTTATTCTTGAGGAATAAGCCCAGAGAGTCGTCATGCTGAGGCCTACACTCTTTAGAGTTTCTCTAAGAGGATTGAGTGCTAGGCTTCCTCTCATTTATGAGAGTCATTCTGCTGAAGCCTCCACTCTCCATAGCTCTGCTTGAACAATACTATTGGTATGTGTTCTTTTTTGTGAGCCTCGCTAACTGTCTTTAGCGCTGAGTGTTGTCAGGCATCCTCTCGCTTAAGAGAGTCATTCTGCTGAGGCCTCCACTCATCTAAGCTAGCTAAGTTTGTAATCAAGTGTTTGGCCTTCTGTGGGGCCATCTTGATGGACAGTCTTTATGTTGAGTAGGTTTGGCCTGCTCTCGCTTAAGAGAGTCGTTCTGCTGAGGCCTCCACTCACCTAAACTCCAGCTAAACTTTGAATCAAGTGTTCAGCCCTCAAGTCCTGTGTTGTTCCTTGTTCCATGAGTGTTGTTCCTCAAGTCTTGCCTCAGGGAAAAAAGTTACCCATCATGGCAGCGTTGGTATACTGTTCCCAAAGCGCCCTCTAGAGGACGCAGCATGGAGTTCCCTTTCGAAAGGGAATGTCTCAGGTTACACATGTAACCATGGTTCCCTGAGAATAGGGAATTAGACGCTGCATCTCTTTGCCATGCTTCGGTATCATGCCCATGTCTCCTTAGACAAAAAAAGAGGATGATGTGTTCTACAAGTACCCTTTTATACCCTTTTATATTTGCCTACGTCATAGGCTTCCGCCTGCCAGTGTCAAGTTCATTGTCGTTATTTAATTCGTGCTTCAGGCACCGGTAATGCTGACAGTGCCCAAAGTGCCCTCTAGAGGATGCAGCGTCTCGTTCCCTATTCTCAGGCAACACTGGTTATAGTTTTTGCTGTCATCTTGTGGTTGAGTAACACATTGATATATTCAGCGTACAAGCCCATCTACTTTAATACTTGCTGTAATAAATGAAAGCGGTTTATTTACAGCAAGACATTGTTTTTTGTGATTCTTTTGGAAAAGAATGCAAGAATGGGTGACAGTGTTGCAAATTTCTTTGGGAGTTTGGAAATTATGTGTTATGTACATTTATGTGAAGATATGTGTGTGTATGCATTAGATAATTATTTGGTTAACGGTTAATGGTTGAGCTTAATGATTTCAGTTGACACAAATTGAGAAAATTTATTTATATTATTTGTTTTTCTTGTCAATGCTGTAGTTTTTTTTTCTCACATTTTTTAAGGATTTATTTATTTATTTACTTATTGTAAAAGTGAAATATACGTTTATAGCGATCAGCTATCAATCTCTGTATCTCAGCAGGTGTTGATGCTGTAAATATCCCGGAGTGCTTCCTCTCTCTGAAATCTTTAATGTCTCCTGTATGATGTGTGTCTATTTTTGCCTCTGGCAGGTGTGTGTGCGCACATCTTCACTGAAAAGTCTCTATATGGAGGAAGAGGAGTCCTGTTCAGCGCTGACGTTAATTTGATATATATGGTGAAAATCAGAAATGCCTCCTCTGATTTGTCACTGATTGTGTTTGATGATTTCCTCTGTTGTGTCTAATAAGGTAACAGTGAGTGTCATTGGCAGCTGTGAGTCTCTCTCTCTCTCTCTTTAGGGGGCTGACAGGAGCCAGTTTCTTCAGTGTGTTTGAGGGAGCAGAGGAGAAACTTGTGCTGCGTTTTCAGCTGACGAAAATAGTTTGTTGAGCAGAAAATGATGGAGAACTGTCGGATGCTCATATTTCTGTGCTATATTTTACAACTCATCACTTCTGGTAAGTTTATGTTTCAAGGAGATAAGGACGAAAATAATCTCAAATCAAACATTTATATGTAGTTGTATTATGCAGTGGTTATTATATAATGTATTTATTAAAGCTGTTATTTTCTTCCTGTTCCTTTA
This sequence comes from Carassius auratus, assembly GCF_003368295.1. Taxonomy (NCBI): domain Eukaryota; kingdom Metazoa; phylum Chordata; class Actinopteri; order Cypriniformes; family Cyprinidae; genus Carassius; species Carassius auratus. The sequence goes on from NW_020528412.1 coordinate 39,017, forward strand.
ATCTTGTTTATTCCCCTTTTCTCTCTCTTGGCTTCTTATTTATCTGTTGCACAAAAAAGACCGTGTGAATGTGAGGTTGGTTGGTGGTAACAGTCGCTGTTCTGGTAGAGTGGAGGTTCTTCACAGAGGTCAGTGGGGAACAGTGTGTGATGATGGCTGGGATTTGGTTAATGCTGCAGTGGTGTGTAGAGAGCTGGACTGTGGAGAACCTGTAGATGCTCCGAGGAATGCTCATTTTGGACCAGGTTCAGAACCTATCTGGATGAGTGAGGTCTTATGTTTTGGATCAGAGTCAACACTGGGCAACTGTAGAATAAAAGGATGGGGTACACATAACTGTACTCATAGTGAAGACGCTGGAGTCATTTGTTCAGGTGAGCTGTTCCAAATCATTAAATCACTGAAAATTGTTCACATAACTAACAGGAGCTAAACATGCACACACACACAAAACATATAATAGTTCATCTCCTATATGAGCCATTTATGCACTCCTAAAAAATGTTTAAAAGTTATTCACTGTTAAAAAGCATCTGCTTCTCTGACTAAATAAATGTATATATTTGCTGTTTTACATTTTACCCCCTCTTCCCTTTTTTGTCATTTGTCACACATCTTACAAAATTATCAGCATTTCTTGCAATCATTCGCTAAACAGTTGATTCAGAAGAAAAAAAAAACTATATTCAAATCTAAAGAATCTATCTTCTATCATTTATTATTATTATTATAATTTATAACTATTATTATTATTGTTATATTAATAATAAACAAATTATAATATAACTAAAAACAATAACTATTATTATTATTATTATTATTATTATTATTATTATTATTATTATTATTATTATTATTATTATTATTATTATTATCAACAACAACAACAATAATAATAATTATAATTATTATTATTATTATTATTATTATTGTTGTTGTTGTAGTTATTATATCATAACCGATTTATTTTTTATTTTTTATTTTTTTATAGAAGTAAGGCTGGTTGGAGGTTCTCGCTGCTCTGGGAGGTTAGAGATCCTTCATAATCAGACGTGGATGTCGGTGTGTGACGCTGTCTTTGACCAGAAGGATGCAGAGGTTGTGTGTAGAGAGCTGGACTGTGGGGCTCCTGTACAGGTGCTGGGAGCAGCTGCTTTTGACAAAGGAGACGCTCAGATGTGGACACAAGAGATTCAGTGCAGAGGAAATGAATCTCAGATTCACCTCTGTCCAACATCACCATCACTTCATAACAACTGTTCACATGACAGTGATGTTGGACTGTTGTGTGCTGGTAGGAATTAATTTATTTGGAGTAAAACATTTTTTTTTTTAAGATTAGTATGTGGTTTTCTTCTTTATTCTCTCTGTGTTTTTGCCTGATTTCTATATGTCTTTATCCCTGCCTTTTATTGTCTCTTCATCTCTCATTCTCTCTGTTTATTACAGACAGTGTGAATTTGAGGTTGGTTGGTGGTCACAGTCGCTGTGCTGGTCGAGTGGAGGTTCTTCACAGAGGTCAGTGGGGAAAAGTGTGTGGTGTTGGTTGGGATTTGCCTGATGCTGCAGTGGTGTGTAGAGAGTTGGACTGTGGAGAACCTGTAGATGCTCTGAGTGATGCTCGTTTTGGACCAGGATTGCAAACAGTTTGGATGAATTATGTCATGTGTACTGGATCAGAATCTACACTAAAGAAATGTGGGTCATATGGAGATGTTGAACAAGGCTGTAGTCCTTATGGAGATGCTGGAGTTATCTGTTCAGGTAAATTGCTTAAATCTTAAGTGATGAGCCAACAGCCTTAAATCAACCTTTCATTAATATATATATATATTTTAAGTGCTGTTTAACAGTTTATTTTCATTTATATATATTTATATTATATATATTTTGGGAAGTCATGGCCTAATGGTTAGAGAGTTTGACTCCCAATCAAAAGGTTGTGAGTTCGAGGCCCAGGCCGGCAGGAATTGTAGGTGGGGGGAGTGCATGTACAGTTCTCTCTCCACCTTCAATACCACGACTTAGGTGCCCTTAAGCAAGGCATCGAACCCGCAACTGCTCCCTGGGTGCTGCAGCATAAATGGCTGCCCACTGCTGTGTGTGTGCACTTCGGATGGGTTAAATGCAGAGCACAAATTCTGAGTATGGGTCACCATACTTGGCTGAATGTCAGGTCACTTTCACTATATATATATAATTTTTATTTATTTATTATTTTTTCTTTAATCATGTATAATGCATAATCTATACATATTTTTATTTGTCCAAAAATTTCACAAAAATGTTGTTAGAATAAACCAGTATTTTTTATTTTGTTTCCCATGATAAATAATGTCCAGATCTAAAATAAGCGTCAGACTGTAATGAGTCCGGACCTGGTGGTCCTCCCTCTCACCAACAGAGGGCACCACTTCCATTCTCCCGGACTCATTTCCTTCACTCCGCACAGCTGCCACCCACTCACACCAGGCGACAAGGATGTCGACCGGAAGTTGAAGTCGGCTGGGTGCTGCCATCTTGTAGCAGAACTTCACTTGCGTTAGCATTCCCATTGACTCCCATTCATTTTGGCGTCACTTTGACAGCGAATAACTTTACATCTGAGGCGTTTAAAGACTCCGTTTGTCCATTATTTATTTCTAAAGATACACAACAATGTATAAAGGGCTCCATTACCTTCTATGTTACATTATGGCCCCGTAGAAACAGTTTTTGTAAAAAAAAAATAGGCTAACGATTGCGTCATAACCACTCAACTCTCTGTCGCATTACCATACAGACAGGAGGAGAAGCTCGCAGGTAATTAACTTAATATGGCGTACTGGCGTTACATTTTAAAATACTATACACAATAATTAATCAGAATACTTACTCCTGCTCACTCACGCCAAATAACTCCCCGCTCAAGCTCGCCGTCTCTGCAAGATTAACAATGGCAGTTTGCACGCACAGCTACTAGAAGATTTACATCTGTCAGACAGGTTGCTGACGTCGTCAAGCTTCGTTTGAGTCTGCGCGTCAGAAACGGAAGTGCTAAAAAACGCTAAAACTGGGCTTCATTTGTCTCAATTGAGTTCCAATGGGGTCGCTGTGTCCATTTCTTTTACTTTCTATGACGATTCCTCACGAGCATTTTTTTATTGCTAAAGGACTCACACACTTACACGCACACCTGGGGCATGTTAAAGTTCAAAACGATGCGCAACGTTTTGCTACGGTTTCCGTGTTGAACGTCATGTTTCCTGGAAGCAGCGTGCACTGGTGTGCAACGGGGTTTGAGATCATAGACAGTAAAAGAAATGGACACAGCAACCCCATTGGAACTCAATTGAGACAAGTGAAGCCCATTTTTAGCGTTTTTTAGCACTTCCGTTTCTGACGCGCAGACTCAAACGAAGCTTGATGACGTCAGCAACCTGTCTGACAGATGTAAATCTTCTAAGTGGCTGTGCGTGCAAACTGCCATCGTTAATCTTGCAGAGACGGCGAGCTTGAGCGGGGAGTTCTTTGTCGTGAGTGAGCAGGAGTAAGTATTCTGATTAATTATTTTGTATAGTATTTTAAAATGTAACGCCAGTACGCCATATTAAGTTAATTGCCTGCGAGCTTCTCCTCCTGTCTGTACGGTAATGCGACAGAGAGACGAGTGGTTATGATGCAATCGTTAGCCTATTTTTTACAAAAACTGTTTATACGGGGCCATAATGTAACATAGAAGGTAATGGAGCCCTTTATACATTGTCGTGTATCTTTAGAAATAAATAATGGACAAACGGAGTCTTTAAACGCCTCAGATGTAAAGTTATTCGCTGTCAAAGTGACGCCAAAATGAATGGGAGTCAATGGGAATGCTAACGCAAGTGAAGTTCTGCTAAAAGATGGCAGCCCCCAACCAACTTCAACTTCCAGTCGAGTTCCTTGCCCCCTGTTTGAGATGCGTTTACTTTTGTTTGGTGGGTGTGTCAGAACTGCAGTCCAATCAGCAGCAACATGTATATAAAGCATGAGGTATTAAAGTGAACTCGCACACAATGGCTTCAAGGAAAATAATGTACAAATGTGTTCGTTGCAGCTCGGTATATGCAACAACTGAGGATATTAGATTAGAAGTTTTATTGTAAAAATATAGGATATCAACATAATGATGTAGTTGTTTATATTTTTAGCCTCATTGCAAGTGTATGACATCTGGTATAGAAATTAACAATGGCAATTAAGTGCTTTTCCTAAAAATGAGAAAGAAAATACAGGGTATTAAAACCGTATGAACTACAAATAAAGTCAGAATGTGAGGCTAAATAGATGGCTCCAAAAATTCTTCACAAAGAACACAAAGAATGGCCTTTTCAGCTGCCATAGTTGCAACTCTTGCGTCATCAGAACATTGTATTCAACGCATCACCGTCTCTGTTCAAAAAAACATGCAAACGCAGCCCTGGTCACTACTTCGACACACCTGTCACATACTCATACACACAGCTGTTCCCCATTTGTTTGTGAGTATATATTCTCCACACTCCCACCTCTCTGGATTAATTGTAATCACCTATGTTTAACCGTGTTTTGCATGTCGGCTGCGTCGCTCTTGTTCCCTGTGATTTGTTTCTGTTTTGTTTTTGCTTGCTGTGTTGGCCTTTTTTGTTCTATTTAAAATATTATTCCCTGCATTTGGACCCAGACCCTGTTCTTTCCTTGGCCCCATTTGCCGCGCCGTGACACAGATGTATAATTTAATATTTGATGTACGTTATAATGAGGTTAAATTTATTACCATTAAGTTTCATGAATTTAACAAAGAATCATTATTTTACAACATGTATTAACCTAGGGCAATATTAATTTCTACGTATTCATTTAAAACATATTTTTTTTGTAAATTATTAATGCATCATGGATAAGCCTGAATTCAAAGAAGCAATATTGATTAAATAGCATTATCTTAGATCTATAAATGTTTTAAAATAATGTTCATTATTAGGTTGTGGTACCCAATGCCTTAACATATTAACAAACAGAACCTTATTAAGAGTTACCAGTCTTTCTTTTTTTTCATTGTTCAGGTGTCAGGCTGGTTGGAGGTTCTCGCTGCTCTGGGAGGTTAGAGATCCTTCATAATCAGACGTGGATGTCAGTGTGTGATGCTGTCTTTGACCAGCAGGATGCAGAGGTTGTGTGTAGAGAGCTGGACTGTGGGGCTCCTGTACAGGTGCTGGGAGCAGCTGCTTTTGACAAAGGAGACACTCAGATGTGGACACAAGAGATTCAGTGCAGAGGAAATGAGTCTCAGATTCACCTCTGTGCAACATCACCATCACATGACAACTGTTTGCATGGCAATGATGTTGGACTGTTGTGTGCAGGTCAGAATTAAAACTTTTTTTTTTTTTTCAGATTTTTAGGGATTTTGCCATCTCACCTTGACCTTTGCTTTCTCTCTCCTTCAGTATTTATTTATGGTTTATTCTCTCTGTTCAATATTTAGACAGTGTGAATGTGAGACTGGCAAATGGTAGCAGTCGCTGTGCTGGTCGAGTGGAGGTTCTTCACAGAGGTCAGTGGGGAACAGTGTGTGATGATTACTGGGATTTGGGTGATGCTGCAGTGGTGTGTAGAGAGCTGAGCTGTGGAGAACCTGTAGATGCTCTGGGATCTGCTCATTTTGGACCAGGATCAGGACCAATCTGGATGGGTATGACCTATTGTACTGGATCAGAATCTACACTGAAGAACTGTGGATCATTCGGATGGGGTTTACATGGCTGTAATCATAGTGAAGATGCTGGAGTCAGTTGTTCAGGTGACTGAGATTGATCTTCAAAATATTTTGGAGCAAATTCACTAAACAGCTGTGCCACTCTTGTGCATTTTTGTTCTTTCTCGCACATCACACCTCCTTTTTTAATTAAATATGGCTTATTACTTGAATGAAAAAATGAAAACTGTAAATTCACATTTATATAAAAGGTATATTTTGGAGACTGGATACGTTTTTATATCACTCCTGACAACCTGTCAGCCCATCACAGCTCTAGTGTGTTGTGGCACAAACTCTGCAGTATCAACTTGCTTTGCCATTTGTGTACAGCAAAAATTTTGTGTGTTTGTTTTGGGAGGGCACAACTGATTTGTAAATTTTGCTCATTTTATTTTGGTATAAAATCTAACCTCAGTGTGTTATTAATTTTGTTTAACAAATTAGAATACTTTCATTAAAATCAAAAAAATTTATTTAAATCTTGTGCCTATTAAATTTACACTTAAAATTGACACTCTAAATCTGATTTGTATGGTTTTATTTAATATGAACATTTAATTTAATGTGAACAGATCATGGTCATTCCAGACTTATAATCGGACCTCACTTGTGCTCTGGGAGATTGGAGATATATCATAATCAGACGTGGATGTCAGTGTGTGATGCTGTCTTTGACCAGCAGGATGCAGAGGTTGTGTGTAGAGAGCTGGACTGTGGGGCTCCTGTACAGGTGCTGGGAGCAGCTGCTTTTGGCAAAGGAGACACTCAGATGTGGACACAAGAGATTCAGTGTAGAGGAAATGAGCCTCAGATTCACCTCTGTCCAACGTCACCATCACATGGAAACAACTGTTCTCATGAAAATGATGTGGGAGTGATGTGTTCTGGTTGAGTATAAATATTTAGCAAATCTTTGTGTTTATAAAAGCATATACAGTATATAACTATATACACACAGAATACATAGAAATATACTTTATATATTTGTATATAATATGATACATTTTGATCACCGAATTGCAATTCTTTTCTTCATAGTCATGCAGACATGTACAGTGAAACATACACAAGCCTACACTAGACAGAATGTGGTTTGTTTTGTTCATTAGTTATAAAAGATGTCACTTGGCAGACCTGACTGATTAATTTGCAAGTTAATTATACAGGATTTCAAACATGAGCATAAATATCACAATGGACAGTCAGTTCTGCTATTTTATTTGCATTGCTTCAATTCAACCTACCGCCATTAAAAAGTGTAATGGTAAAGTAACAATTTTTTTTAACAAGTTTTTTGTTTTTTCGAAAAAATGTAACATAATTGGTAACATAATTGGTTACCATTTTTTTGGTGAGTATTGTATGCATTATATTTTTTAAATTAACATACTGTAGTTCAGCAATGTTTGTTTTCTGCATAAATGAGTTTTTACTTGCCTTTTGTTTTTATACTGTTTAAATAAACTCTCATGTTATGTCCAGGTTACACTGATCTCAGGATGGTAAATGGTTCAGACTCTTGTTCTGGTCGAGTTGAACATCAGTACTTCAGTAAATGGGGCACAGTGTGTGATGCATGCTGGGATGTGAGAGCTGCCAGTGTCCTCTGTAGACAGCTGAATTGTGGGATTGCTGTGTCTGTTGTGGGATCAGACTGGTTTGGAGAGGGAAGTGGTGAAATCTGGACTGATGTGTTTGATTGTAACGGGAATGAAACAAAACTCTCAGAATGTTCCATCTCTTCATGGAGTCGAGCTGAATGTTCTCATAGACGAGATGTTGGAGTCATCTGCTCTAGTGAGTGTTTTTTTTTATATCTGATTTTATGTAAAAATATAATATTTACGTTAAGCATGTTCTCAAAATTGTAAAATTTTAGTAAAGTTTAGCATCTTTCACTCAGATTCCTCTCTGGCTCTTCATGATGGTCTGGTGCGGTTGTCTGGAGAGAGACAGTGTGAGGGGGAGGTGGAAGTTTTCTTCCATCAGGTCTGGAGGAGAGTTCTGCTGGACTCCTGGAGTCTCTCTGAATCCTCTGTGGTCTGCAGACAGCTGGGCTGTGGCTCTGTGCTGAACTTCTACAGCTCCTCTTCATCCAGTCCTGAACACAGTCATGAGTGTGTGACGGGCTTCCAGTGCTCTGGGAGTGAAGCTCATCTGGGGAACTGCAGCTCTCCACAAACTCTCAACTGCAGCTCCACACAACAGCTGTCAATCACCTGCCTTGGTGAGAAGAACAACATCTGGGCAGATTCTTCAGTTGTTTGTGATCAATAATGTGTTTTTCTGTCTCTGAATATCAGATCAGGGGTCCATCAGGCTGGTGGGTTCTGGGGGAGACTGTGCAGGGAGGCTGGAGGTTTTTCACAATGGCTCATGGGGGACAGTGTGTGATGACTCTTGGGATATTAAAGATGCTCATGTGGTGTGCAGACAGCTGCAGTGTGGAGTGGCCCTCAGTAACCAGCAGGTACCAGCCTGGTTTGGTCCTGGTTCTGGACCCATTTGGCTGGATGAGGTGGAGTGTGAGGGGAATGAGACGTCCCTGTGGAGCTGCTCTTCTCCAGGCTGGGGAAAACATGACTGCAAACACAAGGAGGATGTAGGAGTCGTGTGCTCAGGTAAACAGTACACTAGAGGAAATGTTTATCAAAGATATAGTTGTTTTTAAGAAAATATACCATGTAATCATAAAAAAAAACATGGTGATCAGGATTAAAATGGATCTAAAGGGTTTTGTTTTGAGTTAATGACTGACTTTACAGTTCATGACTACTTACCAAATACTTCAACACAAAATATTGATTTGAGAGTAAATTACTTTTAAATATGTACTGCCTTCCTAAGATAAAAAAATTATTCATTACAGAATATAAAACAATCATATGTTTGCAGGGACATTGCTATATTATTAATAAATAATTTATCTGCATTTTAAAAACAATTCATGGAGCTATATATTATATGTTTTGCTCATCTGTTTTTAGATGCAATCAGTACTTGCAGCATGCATCATGTTTTGGTTCATATTTGAGCTTAATCACAAACTGAATTTTAATTGTTAAATGCACATCCTATTCCCTGTAGAGTTTAAAGAGATCAGGTTAACTGAGGGCTGTAAAGGGAATGTGGAGGTTTTCTACAATGGATCCTGGGGTAATGTGTGCTGGAACCAGATGGAGGGAGACACAGCGAGTCTGATCTGTCAAGAGCTGAACTGTGGAAGATCTGGTGTTTTGACTGCTTCTATAGCAAGAGTGGAATCCGCTCCTAACTGGCTGGATAAAGTTACATGTCGACCACATGATTCATATCTGTGGCAGTGTCCATCTTCACCCTGGGGACAGAATGACTGTGGTGAAGATGAAGTGGCAAAAATCACCTGCTCAGGTTGGATGATATTTAAATAATTTAATATGGTCTCAATAATAACCCTTCTGGTTGATTCTATAATTGAATGTATATTTGGTGTCCATAGTCATTATTTTTTTGTTTCTGTACATTATTATTTTTTATGACTAATTGGGTAGTAAACTTAAATACAAACTAAATGTGGTTTTAGTAACAAGGTTCGGGAGGAGCGTATCAGATACTTAGCCTAATCAACACCAGTGGACTACAATCAAGTAATCAATACCATAGTATAAATACCGCTGACTTACCTCTATCCATTGCCAGTTTATCAGCATCCCTCCTCCACCCCATCTCCTCACTTCGAGTTCAGTTTACAACTAGACGGGGAAGGGGGGGGTACTCTAGATTTGGGCCATTCCCAAGCTCGGAGCCCTTCCCCGGACAGCACGCCAAATACGCATACCATAGCTCAACTAATTATATGCAAGCGTGTACTCGTGAAAGTCAGCTGATGGGAAGAGTGAAATGATTTGTGAGGGTAAAATGTTTAGCAGTTTTCACACTGACAAATTGGTTCTCTCTGAGAGATGTCAGATGTCTCATCCTAATATTCTGTTCATTTTTCTTTTTTTATCATGTTATATTCTCAGAGGAGGAAACTCGTGAGTCACCTCAGAGTCATCTGACATGTTTTACCTCACCATCTCCTTACCAGAGACAGTGTGCAAGTAAGTTTATTTACAACAAATCTGTTGAATGTTTGTTAATGTAAGCCTATATTTTCATAGCAAATTACTGTTAAATTATTTATATATGCATTTTCAAAATATAAATTATTTACCTCAGAAAATAATCAAAGTTTTAAAAGCATCTACCTTCATTATTAGTGTATTTTTTGTTGTGAATGTTGTGCTGAAGCTGGTCAGTGCTGATGTGTGTGTGTTTTAGGTCATGTTCCTCTCAGACTGATCGGAGGTGACGGCCGGTGCTCTGGGAGGCTGGAGGTGTATCATAACGCTGTGTGGGGCTCAGTCTGTGATGATCAGTGGGACATCAGCGATGCTCAGGTGGTCTGCAGTCAGCTGGGTTGTGGAGCAGCACTGAGGGCTGATGGGAATTCAGTCTTTGGTGCTGGTGAAGGTGTTGTGTGGATGAACGAAGTCAAGTGCAGAGGGAATGAGATTCACCTGTGGGACTGTCCTCTCTCCCTGAATAACCACACCGACTGCTCCCGCAATAAGCTTGTTAGACTCACCTGTGCAGGTCAAAACAAACACTAAAGAATAATATTCATTTGAAAATTTTAGAGGGAATATTTGTGTAGTTGTATGGTTTTTAATGTGTTTGTGTATTTTGACAGATTTGTCAGTGTCCACTACTCCTGCCACAACATCATCAGCTTCTCCTATAGTTTCACCTCCAGTGCGCTCAACATCAGTCTCTCCTCCACAAACTCCTCCACCAGAGTCTCTCCCAGTGCTTGTGATTGTTCTGGGAGTTGTGCTCTTACTGCTCTTAGTGCCAATGCTTATACTGATTCAGCAGAACAGAGTGATGAAGAGAGGTAGGAGAGATCCAGAGACTGTCATATTGTGTCTTATTCAGTGTGTGATCAGTCATGTGTTGTGAACTGACAGCAGGTTTGTCTGTCTACACTCACAGCTCTCTCTAAGAGGAGACACAGGACGATGTCTGAGACCGTTTATGAGGAGATTCAGCACAGACACAATCACTTCACTCAGAGGGGTGAGACATGAGCCATCAATCTCATTTAATATTATGCAATATATATATATATATATATATATAATTTTTTTATTTATATGTTTTTTTTTTTTTAAGGTGAAAGCATTGTTTTATTTTATTTAGTTTAGTTATAAATTAATCAAGTAATGCTAAACTATGTGTAATGTAGGGATATGCCGGTTTCAAATTTTCCTGTTGCGATTAATTGATAATGATCACGGTAGAGTCCTGCACGGGTTCGGGTACCCGACGGGTGACCCGCAAATTTTTCTGAAACGGGTGAAAAATATCCAACTGTGTCGGGTGCGGGTCGGGTCGGACACAGGGAAACACGAGTTCAAAACAGTCACGTGCAAACGTAAAAATAGGCCTACGTTCCACTTAAAAAAAAAAAATCACCACGGCTGCCTGAGTCATTAGTTAACAGACGTTAAGATCAGTTAAAGGTGCAATATGTAATTTTTCTGCTTTAAAAATAGCAAAAATCACTATGTATGTTATATATATTTTTTAGTTGTGTACTTACATCATCCCGACAGTTTCCACGAAATTTCAAATCCGGAGAAAATTATAGTTTAATTAGAAGACACGGCACGTTTCTTTATTTCCGTTTTGTCGCCCATCTATGGCGTCATATAAACTTTGACCCCTCTAGTTTATCTAACTTCCTGCGGAACCGCCAAATACAAAGGCGAACAGAAACAAAGACGAGACGAAGAAGAAAAAGTAGTAGCCTTTATCGAGACTATTATATTTTATATTTATATTGTTTATATTCGTATTTAAACCTCAATCAATAACTTAGTTATGGATCATGATTATGCTTTGCCTGCACGTTCCGTGAAGCGCAAACGTACGGGTGAAATAAATGACCCGAGATGGTTTTGGGACAAGAGAAGCAACAAGACACGGGGAAATATTGGAGTTGCATTTCCAAGATAGAGAGAGCTTCGTGACAAGCTGAAACTACAGAGAGATGCCGAACTCGCTTGCATTCTGATAAACAGGTATGCATCCATTCAGCTAACTGTATCTATTCTTATATTTTGTGAAACGATGATGTCTTGTGTAAAACGCAGACGCACTAGCTCTCATGGAAATCTACATTTGTTCTATATCTAGCAGAATAAAGTAGCTTCTAATGCAGTTCTCTAACTTGTTCGATATCATTATATAACGTAATTATAATTATTAACGAAAGGCGACCGTGTTTTTCAACATATATTACTACTAGCTAGATGGAATATTGACTTGATAGGGGTCTCATAATTCATATAGACGGTTTCAACGGGCGCACGCGCCTGGACCTAAGTTAACTTCCGGTCTGTGTTGTGTATATCGGTCTGGCTGCAGTGCCTTCTACAAACGCAGTTAAAGTTAAGGTGGTGAGTAGACTGAAGTTGGGCTCGGGTGGTTGTGCTGTGGGATGTGTTTCCCATACATTTATTTATTTTTGGAGACTCGCCACAATTTTAAAACTGAACTTTTTTCAAAAAGGCTTCATTGAGTAACGTTACGTACTGCACGTTAAATAATAATAATTCCTTACATTTATATGTTTAAATATCAAAGCGAGGCACAGGTGTTTTTATATCGCTGTATTTCTGAAGGAAGACTTGCATGTTATATCCCTGATAAAGCAGCGTGTGTGCGTACCAGCTCTGCTTCGTTTACAGCTGTTACTGTTTACAGCTAAACCTCTATTTCTCGCGATTTATGTCTATGCTTTAAAACATCTCCTGTTGGCAAATAATGAATTTGCATTTTCATTAAGTCCGCCCGATCCACGCAGCAAACATTTTGTTTGTTATCAAAAAATATCTACCTTAGACGAACTTGGCTGTTGTTATTGATTCTATTTGGAAGTTTACTGGAAGTTAAGTTAGGTCCACAAAAGCACTCATGCACAATAACGTTTGTTTATGTTGTTGCCGTTGAAACCGTCTATATCTCTCCATTCGAAAAGACGTGATTGTCAAAATACTAAGTTAGAATGAGTGAGGAATGATAGGGAGCGACAGAGCGTGTGTTCCAATGAACAATAATCTGAATTAAAATGTGTTTGATTTAAGCGTATTTCAAAATTTGTTACATAAAATTATATCTCGCATACATCTCAACTAACGCGATCGTTATAAAGGTGTTTAAACAACAATACACTTCCACTTGCATGTATTTGACAATCGGAATATCAGATATTTAATTCCATAGCTAACACATTTGTGAATATGGGCCTAATCTAGGCTATCCAGGGTTATTGTTGTTTTTTTTTTGTTTTGTTTTTTGCATCTGAAAATGACTTTGTGCAGCTCATTCACATGCGCGCTCTGGCGCAGATCCGCCTCTCGCGATGCTCAGCTGTGAACGATTTAAAAATGGGTGCGTTCGATTTGAAGCACAACCTCAGACGGTGGTATGATTCGCTATTTTTTTGTTCTGTTTTCTTTCAGGATAAAAAATAAAACAAATGAAAGCATTTATCTGTATTTCCGACTGATGAGAACTATGCATATACATTCATAAATCAGTCAATTTTGTATTTTATTAGGAGATATTTTATTCTTATAAAGTGACTCAAGCACTGATGGACCAAAGAGTAAACGTGAAATATAAATTATCCGAAAATGCATTTAATACCAATATATTGAAACGTCTGTTATATGCTCCATTAATAAAGGAGTCCAGACATTGGAAAAATCATTCCACATGCGTTTTATATTTAATATAAAGGGAAATAGACATGCATGCATGTGTGACACAAAAAATATTTAACTTTTAATTAGCAAATTGTTTTTTTTTTTTTAGGAATTCTGTCAATTAGGCTACACTTAGGTTATTACATTGTCTGCTATATATTTGCTTCTTATTTATTAAATACGGGCAATTGATAGATAAATCATTGATCAAAATTAAGATAAAAAAATGAACATCTTTTAAAAAGAGTTTTCCATAAATAACTTCTGTATGACCTGGCAATAAAATAAAAAAGTGTGTCTAATGTGATTTGCTTAACTGATTTGATTTTGGGTGCGGGTCGGGTGTCGGTTCTATTTTAAGCGGGTTGGGTGCGGATTTTAATTAGTGCTGCTGTTGGAAAACGGGTCGGATGCGGTTTTAAGCACTGCGGGTACGGGCGGGTGCAGATTTACAAAATCGGACCCGTGCAGCTCTCTGTATCACGGTATTTGAAAAGTGGTCATTATATAGTGTAACAGGTTAAATAACTTTTTTCTTATAACAAAAATAACTGAACATTTAAATAGAATAAAGCAATACAGAAAAATATATAAAGCTGTTTGGGGTCTTTGGTGGGTGATGGGTTGATGGTAACCAGTAGGGCTTTAAAGCAAATGCAAAATTGTGTACTTTTGTGAATAAGTGCAGTGTCCCATGAGAGGGACACTGGGGATGTTAAAGTATGCAGGGCCGCTCCTGGCCAAATGGGTGCCCTGAGCAGAATTGTATTATTGTGCCCCCTACCCAAATTATGGAAGTAAAAAAAAAAAAAAAAAAACTACTATAGGGGTCAAAATAGAACTTTAATAAAATAGTAAAATAACTAAACTATAATTAATTTGTATTATTTTCAAATTACAATTGTAGCTAGACACTTGACTAGGCTATGATTTGACTTATCTATTTTATAGTCTCAAGCATTCAGAAATTACATAAAATTTTCATTTTCTTGGCGCAAGACTACTGTTGTCTTTTCCCGGGTATGGAGCATGCGTGCAGCTGCGTCACGCTAATGGCGCATCACGTGTATTCTTCGTCTGTCTACTGCCTTCACCATGAAATGCATTTTTTATAATTACATACGGTATATACGTTCAGTGTGCAATTTGTGAAAAAACAGAGGGGGGGGGGGGTGTTTTGAAAAATTTATTAATAAAAATAAATAATGAGAACATGTACTAGATGACATCATGTGCTAATTAGCAAATTTATGACGTAAGTGCAAAATTTAATTTTGCCATTTAATTTAATTCTAAATAAAACTGTTTTTATAACTGTTTTTGTTGTCAGATAACGGAATCAATATTATAATGACTGAAACGCGGTCCATTAAGACTACATAACCAGCTCTCAAACATTAATATGCACTAATGAAATCAAATACACAAAGTCCGTGGTTGTGCTCTGACTGATGTCAGCTATACTTGCTTAGAAGCAACAGAATATCTTTTTTTTTTTTTTTTTTTTACCTGAAAGTGGTGCTCCTCTCTGTGCTCTCTAAACACAGCATATGCTGGGAAAGAGAGACCTCACGCTCGTGCGGCAGCACCAGAGAGTCTCAGAGACTAAAAAATGATTGTCCGATAAGTCGCTAGATTTGTCACTAATCCGGCACATGTCTAGTGTAATGTAAACCAATGAGAGACCACAAACGGTCATTACCTGTACTGCATTAAAATAAAGTTAGTTAAAAAATTTAATTAAATAAAAAGTTAAGTATAAAGTTTTATTCAAATTAAAATTCTATTAGTATTTTTCTGCTGCTACAGAAACATTTATGATGTAGCCATGTGCACTTAGACCATATCATTCTAGCCTTGAATCCTCAGAAGGACTGGACTAGGAAGGATGTGTCCTCATTAGGATGTGTATTCCATCTGAGAAGCACTTAGTGAGTCTGAAGACCTTGATTACTTTGGTTCAGGACAGTTGTGTTTAATTAGGGTTGGAGCTAAACTCTGCAGGACAGTGGCCCTTCAGGAACAGGTTAGGACATCTCTGATATAAAATATTTTTCTCTCTCTCTATATAATATATAATTTGTATGGGTGTAATGTTTCATGTTTAATTTGTAGAAGGCTGATATGAGAGTTGTGACGATGTTACAACGAGTGAACAGAGCCTTTTTTATGTTTAACATAATACCTTTAAAATGATGCTCAGTACTGATATGATAAGACATTTGTTCTTTTTCTGTCTTCATGTATGTGTAGTGGACACACTAGATCACTATGATGATATCATCATCATTGGACAAAATTTTCATGGTGCAACAAGTGAGTCACACAGAACTGCAATTTATCATCACTCTTATAAATGGTTCTATGATATATTGAATCTGGATTTATCAGGTTTAATCTAATAGTCTCAGACAGTCATGAGGAGAATGAGATGAATTACACAAGCTGTGTTAAACATTATAATGTGAAGTTTTATTTCACATGTGTATCAGAGGGAGATCCCGAGTATGATGATGTGAAGAACAGCAATGAAGATGAGAGAAACCTGTTAGGTATGTTTTTTGTCATCTTTCAACATAATCTACTTTTAGTCATTGTCACTCATTTAAACCCTATTTAAACTAAATCACCATTATAAAAAAAACAAAACAAAAAAAACATGAATGTGCTTGTTTTTTTTTTTAAACAGACTATGATGATGTGGGGGAGGAGACACACAAAGAAGGAGGGGCTATATGACTCAATGGCCACACCCTCTGCCTCTGTTCATGAAATCATATTACAGTTACTGGAGATGCTGGGAGCTTCTCATATTGCTACTAATGCATCAATGCCTTATGTTTTTATGTTATTTTAAATATTTTTGTATGAAAAGATGTTTGCAAAATTCAGTATCAACAAATTTAAATATTTGTATTTTTATTTGCCTTTATTTAACCAGGAGAGAACCTCACTGAGAATAAGAATCTCTTTTACAGTAGTGTCCTGGCCAAGATAGGTGGGCCAGTTATATAAAAACATATATGACAAACAACAGTACGTCACAACAGTAAGATATCAATAAAATACAACACTTTAGCATTTGGTATTTTATTACTATTTTGATATCAATGCTTTTCACCTAATAAACAAAATATATAATTTCAACATCATGGGCCCCATCTTGGGCTTTTTTTCTTTTCCTTATCCTTGTGCCGGACTAGTGTTGTCTTTTCCAGAGCAAAGTTGTCCATCAGTTATGATCATTTGCAGTCAGGCGACAGCGGCAAACATGAGGTGAGAGCGAGCATGCAACTATAATTGGCCACTATACTGTTGTCACGTCACAGGCAGCGCGCTTAACTGGATGTCGCAGCAAGAAAAATGCTAATATTCAAGCATTTAGGCGATGGTTTAAGCTAGATTTTCCCATGGTTTGTGTTGGAAATTGGGCATAGGAATCGGATCATATTTTTTTCTCACCTCAGATCTCCGATCTAGTGTTCTGGGCCAGTATCTGCACAATACCGATGTCGTGGATCAGATCGGGACATCCCTAGTATTAGTTCTGTACTGTCATCTTGAATTAACTTAAGAGTATAATTTAATATTTTATATACAAGAAATATTACTGGAAAAGAAAAAAAATCCTTGAGGTCAAAAAAAACAACAACCTCACCCATACTGCACAGTTTATTGTGTGATTGCAGTCTGATTTTGTGGATGATACGGAATTATTTGTGCTGAGCTTCAATCTTTTGCAGCAACAGCTCCATATGCAGGTCAAGGTGAGTCTAACTCTTTTTGGGGCCCTATCTTGCACCCAGCGCAATTGACTTTGTACACCGACGCATGTGTCATTCCTATTTTGCACCTGCGCAAAGCGCGCTTTTCCCTCCACAGAAGCACGTCGCTAAACTAGTGGATGAACTTGCGCTCCCTGGGCGGTTCAGCGCAAAAAAGGAGGCGTGTTCCGGTGCAAACAATCCCTGGTGCTATTTTGCTGTTCCATTAAACAATTGCGCCACTGACCAGAAAAAACCTAGTCTAAAGTCAGTGGCGCGTTGCGCGTTGTTCATTATGCTATTTTAAGGGCGCATGCTTGACCATAATGTATAGCGTGCACAACGCGCATACACTTTGCTCATGTAATCTACACAGATGCAACAGTTATTTTTGCAAATCATAAATTGTTACACTAAAAAAATATTAACACATGAGATGACGGTAATCATTGTGGTGTGCCACGAAGATGTGAAAAAATAGGGATAAATCTAGCTTACAAATTATTCAGGCTAATTGTAGTAATTAAGGATCAGACCTGTTTGAGGTCATATATGTATATAAGGACATCTGACAAATTGGTTTGTCCGTCAAGAACCAGGAAAAAAAATCGATGAAACAATTGTGGCTATTTCCTCCCACGCCTGTTTAACCGACGCTATTTTGGGTGGGTTTCTCCCATCCCCATATAATACAACTTCTCTGTCTTTCACGGCTCTTACAAGAACATCAGTCTCCTCGGCTGTGAACCGCTCCTGGTGTGCGCCTGGTAAATACGCCATAATAATAGCAATCCATAATGGAACTTGCGCACCTGCTTTTAAAGGGAATGTTGGATGACGCTCTGATTGGTTTATTTCACGTTTCGCCCAAACCACACCTATGAATAATGAAGCTACTTCAGACCAACCCATTTTAGATTTGCGCCGGGCGCAAGAGCCATTTATCCCGCCGGGAAAATAGCAACAGCGCCGAGACCCGCCCACAAACTTACTTGCGCTTTGCGCTTTGACACTTGCGTTTCAGATCGTTAAAATAGGGCCCCTTGTTTTTCTTTGCAACAACTGTCATGTTGCCGTTTTCTTCTCCTTCTATTTCTTCAGAGCCTCCTCTCGCTCGCTAAGGAGCACTCTGAAGTGGAGGGACACGCTGCATTTCAGGATGAACACGTCCGGATTCTCACCAAGGGCGTGAGTGTTCTCGGCCTAGAGTGGGAATCTCCCAACGAATCAGCTAAGAGCAAGCTGGATTCTTGGTTCCTTTAATCGGGCTGCAGAGCTGCGGCTCAGAGGAAGTGAGCCTCATTCCTCCCAGACCTGCACCATGAGGTCGCTAAGGTGTGGGCTGCGCCCCTATCAGCTCGCGCTCACTCGGTGTGTCGGAGATCTTTACTAAAGTCAACGGAGCAGAAGCCTGTGGATACACATGTATGCTGCCTATCGAGGAATACATCACCTCCTCTGCCTCCCTGAAGACAGGTGCTATGCTGTCATCAAGGCCCTGCTGTCTGACTGCACACATTGTATACAAAGTGTATGCTGCCTCAGGAGAAGCGATCTCAGCTCTGCACACGATGGCAGTGCTCTAAGTTTTTCTGGCACAGCTTCTTGAAATCCCTGGACGAGGGTGGAGCGGATTCAGAGGTGTTTAAAGATTTACGCACAGCAATGGATGTGTGCTCAAAGCCACAAAGAAGACCAGACAGACCATGGGCTACATAGTTATGGTCCATCGGCACCTGTGGCTGACACTCACCGAGCTGAAGGATGCGGACAGGAGGGCACTGCTCAGCGGTCCTGTATCTCCATCTGGCCTATTTGGAGACGCAGTGGAGGTTATTGTGGAGCGTTTCTCAAAGGCAACTCTAATCTCTATGGCGATGAGACAATTCCTGCCGCACCGGGTTGCAGCACAGCCTCCTTTGCATAGTAGATCCTCATCTGCTTCTAACCAGCCGTCGAATCGCCCACCCTTTGTTTTCACTTCATCAGCACCAGACCAGGAGCTGTCTGTTCGTACCAAAACTCTGTGGCAGAGGGTATCAATGAAAAGGCATGACGGCTCCAAGAAAGGTGGAAACCATCCCAGATGAGCCCCTTCGTCAAAACAAAAGCCTGGTTCCTGATGAGAGGGTGCAGAGGAGGACAGCACTGAGCGGTGGGCCCGCCGCTGTCGTCTGAAATGTTCTCACGAAGTCTTCTTGGCACTTGCAGGTGACTACGAGAATGTCTTTTGCTGTGGGCTGATGTCTGTTTTGTGTATGTTTAAAATGCAATTAAAGCTGCAGTAGGTAACTTTTGTAAAAATATATTTTTTACATATTTGTTAAACCTATCATTATGTCCTGACAGTAGAATATGAGACAGATCTCTGGGCTCAGGGCTCCTCTCAGTGCTCCTCCCAGTGGTCCTATTGCCATTTGCAGAAAGCCATCCGCTCCCGGTAAGAAACAACCAATCAGAGCTGCGGTCCATAACTTTGTTTGTGTTCATAATGTAGAAAAATGTATATAATAAGCGAGTACACCATGCATCCGTTTTCCAAACAGTGTTTTTAGCTTGTCCTGAATCACTAGGGTACATCTATAATAAGTGTTTATATTCAGACTATTTTAGATTGCTTCGGGGGTACTGCGGCGGAGTAACCCAGTACCTTTGTGATTCTTCATAGACATAAACAGAGAGAAGTAGTTCCGGCTACAATGTTCTTCCGCAAGACGCAAGCAGTTCTGTTTATTAACCGCTAGAGCGTCAAAAGTTCCCTACCGTAACAGGATTCCTCACGGGGACTGGAGACTGAACCCTGGGACAGTGATGCTGATCTGGGAATGGTTTGGGAAAGCAGAGGTAGACCTGTTAGCGACAGTAGAGAACACGCATTGCCCTTTGTTCTTCTCTCTGTCATGATCTACCCTGGGTGGGGATGCACTCATAACGCCATGGCTGTATACATTCCACCCACTGAAGATTTTGTCACAAGTGCTGCTCAAAATCAGATAGGAGAAGGCATCAGTGTTATTAGTCGCTCTGTACTGGCCGAACAGGCCTTGGTCTCCTGATCTTCTGGAAATTCTAACATCTCCCCCATGTCCGATCCCGCTGAGACGAGAACTCCTGTCTCAGGCGGACAGCTCAATATGGCACCCCAACCTAGAATGGTGGAAACTTCAGGTGTGGGTGGTATGCGGGAACCGGTAAACACTGGTTCATTATCTCGACGCATGATGGACATGATTGCAGAGGCATGAGCCACTTCTACAAGATGCCTGTGTGTTTGTAAATGGACAGTGTTTGAGAGATGGTGTGAATCGAAGGGTCAGGACCCGGGAAACTGCCCCATGTCTGACATTCCGGATTTTCGGCAGCAACGAATGGATTGCGGCAGTATGCCCTCCACAATTAAGGTTTACTTTGCAGCTACTTTGCAGCTATTTCAGCTTTTCACGCTGCTTTTGATGGGCGCTCATTTGGGAAACGCGATCTAGTGATCAGATTTTTGAGAGGCGCGAGGACTAAAACCCTGCTGCCCCCATACAATGTCATCCTGGGATCCGGCTCTGGTGCTGGGAGCTCTAGCCCTCCCGCCAGTCAAGCTATTTCAGTCTATCGTCTTGAAGGGGCTCTCACTTAAAATTGTGTTTCTGATTGCCCTGCTTTAGGACCAGGTGATTTTAACGTCACGCCTAAGCCAAAATTGTCAACGTGCCTAAATCGCTCTCAACACTGAGTCAGGTGTTGTGTCCGGTGAGGGCTTTACGACACGATATATACCGCACGGCCCAGTTTCGTCAATCCGAGCAAATGTTTGTATGCTTCGGAGGCAGCGCCAAAGGGCAGCCTGTCTCTAAACAACTGCTGTCACAATGGGTGGTTGACGCTATTGCCTTGGCATATTCTAGCCATGATATGGAATGTCCTATTGATGTCAGAGATCAATCGACGAGGGCTGTCACCTCCTCGTGGGTGTGGACTAAAGGAGTTTCTATCAAAGATATTTGTATGGTGGCTCGATGGTCTCAGAAGAATACCTTTGCCAGGTCCTACTATTTGGACATGCAGTCATTAGCCTCACAGGTCCTATCGGTGAGTACGACCCATGGTTCTACCTGGAACCACTAGTCGCTTGACTACACTGGTGGTTTCGACAATGTCCTGTAAGGAGTTCGGGAGTGGGACCACCATCAAGTTAAGACTGTGGCACCTCGATGCAGCTATTCTCTATGTGTGTTGTATTGTGCCCGACATTCCCGCTTATTATCAGGCGCTCTTAGAGACCTGTCGTCTTTTACTGTCGTAACCTCGGTTCCCTGAGAGACGGGAAATGATACATGGCATAGGCCACCATGTTCACTGCTCTGATCTGCTGTACTGTTGGTTCAGTCTAAAGATTTTGAGTTTATCTCTCCAATACGCTGCATTATGTAGTGGCGGTGCACCACCACCATTCGCCGTCTTGGCTGGCATTGGCCAGTGAGAGTTGCAACTTCACTGGCTTTGTGCAAAAAGATTTCAGGTAGGTCAGGAAGGAAGTGGGCTCTTCAAGACATTAACGCCATGTCTTGTTCCTGTCTCTAAGGGAGCCGAGGTTACGAAAGTATCCAGAGACATTTCTCATTTAAAGACGCACAATAATGACGTATGAATGGTCACAAGGCATTACTAATAAGAAAAAAATAAATGCCATTTTTTTTAAGGGCATCATATTCTATTCACCCATTCAACAAAACACAGACTGGTACACCCAACATGGCTGCACATCCGGTCGCTCAGTGAATCATATCCTGATTTGACTACTTTTGTCTTCAATACTGTGACAACTCCTTCTGGTTAAATATTCTCACTTTTTTTATCTTGCTGTGAACAATGGCATTTAATGACATATCCATTGATACTTTAAAAGAAAAAACTAAGTGAAGCACTTTCCATATCATTAAGTATCCCTAATGTGCAGACTGTGGATGTTCTCACGCGGCTGCTTGCCTCACTTACTCGTTAGGTCCGCTGTCCTGACATTTTATCCTACCCTGACAGATTTTCTTACCCGGGTTTACTGCGCACACGCACATCAATATCGCGTCCTTTGTCTCATGTTAAACAACGATATTTAGTGTATCTGCATTACTGTAAGGGTAGGTTTAGGGTTGGGGTAGGTGTAGACTTTAATAAAAATGCAATCTAATTGGTAGAAAATAATATTTATTGTTGGTTTCCTGTAGCTGTATCCCTTCTAGCTACAACCGCGAATATAACACATAATTACTGTATTTGCAGTACTGTAAGGGTATGATTAGGGTTGTGGTAGGTGTAGACGTTAATAAACCATAACTTTACAGTAGCATTTTTCGTTGCGAAATTGTACTACCCACTGTTTTAGTGGGAGGTAGGAAAATCTGACAGCGTAGGACAAATCGACAGAACACCGCCCCTGCTTTTGAAATTATTATTAAAAAATAATAATAATAAAATGAGAGAAATATCACTCTCACTCTCAAAGCTACATTATTCTGTCACTCTGAGTGTTAGAATACATTAAAGCAGCAGATAAAAAGTAAAATGAATGTGCTCTGAGTCTGAAATGAGTTATTGGGTTGTTAAGTGATGACGTAAGAATCGCTTTTTCCGGGTCCAAGCCTCAACTCACTTCACTTGAGAATATGACCTCAGCAGCCGTTTATGAGCACTGTTTATTGATATTAATCATTTAAGCTAAACGCTATCAAACTTACTGTATACACTACAACCTCCGTTCTCACAGCGTCCCAAACACAAATAATTTATATATATATTTTTTATATATATATATATAAATTATTCGGTATGGAGTTAAAGGTTAAGATTATAATTTTTGCTAGTATTCGATCACTTTGTGAGTTTATACATTGTGTCAGACTTCATTAAGACTACATTAAACAATTTAGATTTGAAGCTGAAATTTAGCTGTGAACAAATAAGTGAACATTTTCTGTCTGAAAAAAAAAAGTGTGACCCTCATGTTGGTGACACAAGGACAAGATTTGTCTGCTCCTCTTTACAATAAGTGTTTTGCTGCCATCTGCTGGATGTATTACACATTACAGTGTTAAACACACTAGTATAAATATCTTTCATATGATGGCAAATTATATATTTTTTTTACAGCAGAAAACAATGTCTGAATAGCCTTCTGCTGTTGTACACAATCGGTCCAATTCATTTGATAATGTATTAACACACTGTTTGTGCTTTTGATTAGAACATCATAATGAAGTTCATTTATTTCAGTAATTCAACTCAAATTGTGAAACTTAACTGTGTATTAAATAAATTCATTGCACACAGACTGCAGTAGTTTAAGTCTTTGGTTCTTTAAATTGTGATAAATTGGGCTCACATTTAACAAAACATACAAATTCACTATTATGAGCGAATTAGAATACTTCATAAGACCAAAAAAAAAAATAATAATAATAAATTGCGATTTTTTTTTTTTTTTTTTTTGGAAAGCATGTTCATTTACTGAACATGTACTCAATACTTGATTTGGGCTCCTTTTGCTTTAATTACTGCCTCAATTCAGCGTGGCATGGAGGTGATCAGTTAGTGGCACTGCTGAGGTTTATATGGAAGCCCAGGTTTATCTGACAGTGGCCTTCAGTGGCTCCTCTGGACAACTGTCAGATCAGCAGTCTTCCCCATGATTTTGCAAAACTCTTAAAGTGACATGGCATTCAGCCAAGACCCATACTCAGAATTTCTGTTCTGCATTTAACCCATCCAAAGTGCGCACACAGAGCAGTGTACACACACACACTGTGAACACACACCCGGAGCAGTGGGCAGCCATTTATGCTGCGGCACCCGGGGAGCAGTTGGGGGGTTGATGCCTTGCTCAAGGGCACCTAAGTCATGGTATTGAAGGTGGAGAGAGAACTGTACATGCACTCCCCCCACCCACAATTCCTGCCGGCCTGGGACTCAAACTCACAACCTTTCGATTGGGAGTCCGACTCCGACTGATTCATTTGTTCTTCAAAATGCTAGACACAAGCGGCAAACGTTAAACACAACTAAAGCACAGTTGTCATCGTTTACACAAAATTAAAAATGGTTCACACTTGTTTATAATGATGTGATCAAACAAACTATAAATGAGCCAATTCAGAGTACACAAGAGGCACAGATTTATTGGCTTATCACATTTGACCTATTGGTGGCTCTGTTATCAAATCAATGTGCTGTGTTCTGTGTAAGTTGACAATGGCACACACAAAGTTTGGTGTCAATATGCCAAAACATTGCAGAGATACAGCCTCAAGTGTCATTGCAACTTTTTGGCAGCATGGTCTGAAGATTATTTGAGCGCATTTTGGTGAGAATTGGACGAACGATGATTACAATAACAATAGAAAAAAATAAAAATAAATAAAATGACATTTTAAGATTTTTTATATATTATTTTGAAGTTAATTTGACTCAACATGAGCCAAGGATTCAGAGGGAAAAAAATGTTCCTTCTGTGCCTTACGGTTAAAAAGTTATTAGCATAAACATGAGTGAAAGTTTGGACAAGTGGTAGCGACTCCAAGAGTTAGAGACTCCAAATTTGCTTTGGTTAATGTTGAGACTATCCTCTATCAGTGTGCCAGATTTCACAACTTTTCCTGCAAGTGGTTCTATTGGCTACCATAGAGCAAGAAGAAGAAGAAGAAAAAAAATAATGAAACGCCCACGGATGCAATAGTTGCCATCGCACCTTCGGTGCTTGGTCCCTAAATATAGCTGCAACCAGCAATTATGGGACCAAGCACTACAGAGGCATTAGACCAACTGCAGAAATAAGTAATTAAAACAATTTTAAAGGGGTCCTATTATGCTCTTTTACAAAGTATTGATGTTGTTTTGGGGATGTACTACAACAGGCTCTCATACTTGGTTATTTGAAAAACATTATACCTCTTGCCCCAGTTTGCATGAACGGCTTGAATAGTTCATGTATCTAATGAATGCCCACCTTCTGGAATACGAGATGTGCCGTGATTGGTTAGCTGGGCCAGTGTGTGCTGTTATTGGTTAGCTTGGCCAGTGTGTGTTGTGTTTGACAGCACTTGGCGCCTGCTCAGGAAATGTGTTACCTCTTACCATAGCTGCCTTTTGCGAGCTTCAGTTTAAATATTGCTTCAAAGTCAAATCAATTTGGGCGTGATTTAAACCCAGATGATTGTAATCACTCTTAACTTGTCTGAAAAAGAAATGACACTAGACATAAGCAACAGCACAGCAATACTGTCTTAATGGGCTTTTTGACTTCCATTTAATTTTAAATCATGTTGGCATATGTAGTGAACACACCATAGAATTATGATGATGCACATAATTCTTTTTTATTACCCTACGCATATTTACATGAGTATTATAATGTGCTGGAGAAAGCTGGCTGAGATCAGGATCTAACTGCAGGACTTTAATAGAAGTAAATGAAAGAACAAATGGGAAACCAAAAAACACATCAAGAGAAAAATAAGCACCACTATATTCAACAGCTGACAAAGCACAAGTGAGACACAAGGGCCATTTACATGCTCTTGACAGCACTTCATTGATTGTTTTTGTGTTTTCATGTGGACAAGATTATTATTATTTTTAAATGGAGGAAAAACTCCTGTTTAAAAACATACCCATGTATATGTGAACTAGGCCTCAGACGTGTTCTGTTTAATCAAGGGATCCTTCAAATGAGATTATTTATGACAGATGTTTTATGACATGTATTTATGTAATTCTTGATCAGAGAGAGTTCAGGAGGAGTATGATGATGTGATGAGTGTCAGTGAAGATGTGAGAAACCTGTTGGGTAAGTTATTATAACCCTTTTGTTCTCATTATATTAACATCTTTATTTTAATTTAGTTAATATTTTCCAGTTTAGGCTTTCATCCAATAACAACATTTGACCTGATTTAATATTTTGTATTTCATAACAGATTATGATGATGTGGAGGAGGAGTCAAACAAAGACGTGGTGCATTCAGCTCAGTGATCATCCACTGCCTCGGTTCAACAAATCTGAACAAGGTTTAAGAGATACTGATATTGATATGTCACATCTCAGTTTTTTATATTACCGAACCCCCCAGCCCCCACTCCCCAATTTTTGTATTTCAACTTTTAAGCCTTTGTGAGTTTTGTATTTTTGGGCCTTGTTAATATCAATTAAAATAAAACTTTTTAGACTTATATGACTGTGTGTGTGTGGGGGGGTGTGTGTGTGTGTGTGCGTGTGTGTGTGTATTTCAATAAGAACCCCGAAATCAAACTTAAAGATCATGAGACAACCACAGTGATTGTTGAAGACATCCTAAGCAAATGACCAAATGACCGTGAGTGATTTAACAGTATTCAGCAGTGCTGCAGCAAGCACTAGACTAGAGATTTGTAAGTGGATAAATACTGAATAAATAAATAATAGTTTTAATAATAACAATGATAAATAATTTTACTTGTATATGCATAATTTATCAAGCTTTATAAGTGTTGAGTTATATGTAATTCAAGAACCTGTAACACATTTAAAATACTTTTTTCCCTAAAATAATCCATATTAATCACTTTATAATAACTTTAGCAATACATTATGACTTTATAATGCTTAACAAAACAATATAACCCATCAACATAAAACAAGCACAGTCAGACTATAGTCTGACGTCACAGTAATTTCATGCTGCATGTATGCTGCAGTCATAAATGAAATCATGGTAATGTACTACTACTTCTTGATACTTTTAATATTACTTTGGTCGGTAGTTGTCCTTCCATGCAGTACCGAGTCATTCGAAGCTCCACACAATATTACATCTTCTCAGTGCTGACAGAGATAGTGTGGAGCTGCAGGTTCGTTTCGGTTGATTGTAAGTATCCACTTCATCAAGCGCTCTTTTTTTTTTTTTCTTATTTTATTTTGATGTTAATATCCCGTTACAGTTTTTGATTCAGTTCTATTATTCATTTAACATTTCAGTAGTCCTCAAGTTTACCATCTCAGTCCTTTTACTGCCACCAAAGGAATAGATCGGTATTGTAGAATTAAACACAACTTTTGCTGTACGATGAACTGTTTTTATATTTTATTAATGGCCTACTCTTTTTTTTTTCTTCTTCTTCTTTTTTTATGCCCTACTAATATACTATATGCCTTAATATATGTAAACTGGTGTGTACTTGACAAGCATTGCTAAAATATACTTCTGAATAATAATAATTGTATATAATATAATTCTGAATTTTGGTACATTACTGGTCTTCATTAATAATATAGGCTACTAAGTAAAAACTCATTTAACTCATATTGTGCCTTATCAAACTCTTATTTAAAAGATATAATATTTTTTGTTGTTTCTACATTAATTTTAACAATATAAAAATATGATTATGCAATTAATTGTGAATTACAGAAAATTTTTATTATCTTTTTTTATCATTTGACAGCACTGTTATTATGAAAATGTGTACAAAACAGGAATTAATGTCTTAATTTTGCTTCTATCTGTTAGTCGAGATGTCATAGCCATTGAGTTGCTATATATTGTGTGTGTGTCTTAAAGAAGCTCAAATTTCAGTGGACAGTGTGAAGTGGGTATCTTCCCAGTCTGATTCATAAGTTGGTTGAAAACTATGTGGTGACTCTGTTTTTTTTTTTTTCCAAGTAGTGTTTAATAAATTTCCCAATTCCAAAACTCATGAGTTAGTCTGATCATCTAGCATGTGTAGCCAATGGGTTTGACTTAAAAGTAATGACCCATCATAAAGAAAAAATAAAAATTTAAATAACAACAATGTAGCGTATTATGACGAACCTCCTGAGTTTTTTTTTTTTTTTTTTTACTCTATACATGTTGTACTTTTTTTATGTTTTATTGCCACCCTTTTACATTCTAATTGTGCTTTCAAGGAGTTCAGTATTCTATAAAATAATATAGTGTTATTCACTTTATTCAACTTAATCCAAGCAGCAGAATCCTTAGTCATCTTCAAGAATTGGCTAAAAACACGTCTCATCCATCTTTATTTGATCCTCTAACCCTTTAGCACTCACTTTTCTAATTCTGTTCTTAAAAAAGAAGAAAAAAAACATGTCCCTTTTAGACTTTTATTTACACTATTTATTACTAACACTATTTATTTACTCACAGTTTGTTTTCACTAGCACTAGCACTAGCTTCTTTAAACTTTGTGTATTCTATCTGTTTTACTTTGTATTTATTATACTATTAACAAAAGCAGAAAAGGCCTTTAATACTTGCTCTGTTCTTTTCCTATTTTCTGTATTTTTATTTATTATACGATTTAAAAAAAACCTTTCTTTGACATTTTTTTTGTTTGCATTTCTTGTTTGCTTATGTTGCTAGTTACCACACTCAGTGTATTTTTTTTTAACACATCCCATAATTTTTTTTTAATTGATATGTCACTTAATGGTAAAAATACCGTAATTCATACACATACTATAAAGATCAGAAAATATGAAATATAATACTAATTTATGAAAAAACTAATAAAATTTAAATAGTTTTGTATATTGAATCTTCTTTATTTATTGAAGTATGCTATTAAATATTTCAGGTTTTCATTTTAACACAGGAAATTATAGGTTTTCTTATTTTCTAACAATAAACAAAAATACATAACTGAAATAACTATAAGTAAAAAACCAAAGGCATTACATTCTTTCAACATTAAAAAAAATAAATAAGTAAAATACAGATAGTAATATAATGGCATTTCAAGCTTTTATGATTCAAGAAACAATTTATTTATTTATTTTTGTAGATAAATGAACACTTCTTTGTAAACAGCAATGCTGTGCAGTGAAAGTCTTGAGCCAGGGGTATTCTCTGACTCCTTCAAGGAAACTGTTTTTAGAGTGCGTTTGCCTTTTCTTCTCTTCTAACATGGAAGCTTAGTAGAGGAAGTGCTTGTTGAGGGAGCATCATCTTCATCCAGGAACTTAAAATAACTGTCACCAGCTATCTCTTCTTGGAAGGGGTGATAATCCAGATTATGTCGGTGGTTCTCAAACCTCTCCATGAAGTACCCCCAGCACTGCAAGTTTAGTTTTTTCTCCCTCTGACACACACACCCACTTCAGGTCTTGCACTCTCCACTAATGAGTTGATGAGTTGAATGATAAGGGAGACATTAAAAATGTGCAGGGATGGGGGAACTCCAGGACCGATTTGAGAACAAGATAACTGAGATCAGCATCAAAGTCCTTGGCGACAACAACAACAAACAAATAAATAACGATCTCTTACATTTTTAGTAATGTTAGTACATCAGCATTTGTCATTTAATGGGCTAGGTGCACAAGATGGCGCCGGTGAGCTTCTTTTACTGTCTATGGAGCTTCAGCGACGCGAGTGTGTGCAGACTTATTTCCGGTCTTGCGACGCTCTGACTGTAAGGGAAACTTACATACGAAACTTGGCTAGATGTATATAATTAATGATTTCCAAATTCAACAGCCGATAGTGGTATATCAAAAACATGGGGAAACATCCTCCCTATATTTTGCGTACCTCTGTGTGGAAATTCATCAAGATACAACGCGGAGATTGCTTTATTCTTTTGTAGATTATGCGGATCAGCGTCAGGTCAGGTCCACAGGGATTTCTTTTTTCAAACACAAACCACTCAAATATGCAATACTTTTCATTTTCGAAGAGCTGGTTTGTTCTGTTATGTAAGATAAATGTTTCTGACTGTCAAACAAGACGCACCGAGATTTCTTATAAAACATGTTTTATTAACTTTATTTGATGACATAATTTAGCATCAGGTCAGGTGCAGTCAGGTGCATATCTACTTATTTGTATTTTTTATTTATCTACTTATTTGTATTTTTTATTTTTTTATTCTTATATTAAGTGTTTTATGTTCTGTCGCTGTCATTCTGTTGTACTGCGGAGCTTCTGTCACGAAAACAAATTCCTCATATGTGTAAACATACCTGGCAATAAAGCTCATTCTAATTTATAACTAACTGTACAATTAAACGTAATATAATTATGGTAGGTTTGCCTTAAATAAAAGATCGCTGTTTGCATTCATGTGTGTTTTTATCTGTTTATTTGTTTTGTGAAAGATCTGTAGCATAAATCATTATCTGTCTATGAGCAGCCATGTATATTGTTATTGTTTTGCATTAATTATCAGATTAAACAGATATTAAAATTAGTCACGTATTTTTTACTGTGTAAAATAATAAAATATGTTGTGAAAATAACGATGAAACAGACCGATGTATGTGTTCAATTGAGAAATGGATACTTCTGAAGATAAATCGCAGCCCATGTCTCACAAGGTAAATATTAAATATAAAATAATAATAATAATAATGCAAACATTTTCGAGAAATAAGTAATTTGTACATTTACATATTTGGTAAGATAAAATACATTATATAGCTGTGTATACTACACACCATGAGTTCAACTTTAATTTCGTGAACAGTAGTGAACATTAGTGTATATTCATTCACCAGACCCAAACATACACAAGTTTCAAATCCACTGGCTCAGTTAACATTTGTAGTATAGTGATAATAGCAGTGTATATCTTATTTGCATATGAAGTGATATTATAAATCCTGTAAACATATAGAAGGTAATATTTGGACTTCTCCGGTTCTCTGCACTGACTTTATATAAGCACAACTGGAAATATCTACGCACACACTCGCAAGACCGGAAATCCAAGATGGCGGAGATATGCAACTAGCCCATTAGTAATTGCCTCTGATAATTGTGATTTCCACATTAATTCTATGAATTCCTTATATTTATTTAAAATATATATATATATCCAAAAGTGGCAAAAAACACACATTTAAGAAATTATCTTAGTATTTTAATGGAGAAATAACAAGAGCTGTGTCATAGTCATAGCTATGAATAATCAGAAGTTTATATTTCTCAGCAAATTGTACATTGTGACTCAAGAAATTGATGATCTGAAAACGTTAGCATAGCTTTTCTATGTTTACGTTTGTAAAGTTAGGTCTCTTACAGTGTAATATGTTAAAAAAAATATGCTTACCTTGTAAAATTTCACCAAGAAGGGCTGACATGGAAGGGGTGATTTATTTGTGTCTGACATCCATGTTAGAAGAAGGATTGTGATTGTGAAGATGATTGACACTCTGACATCTAGTTATTTTTTATTTTTTTGGCATAACATACATCAACCAGATGGTAGAGATGGCTCAATCAGCTTGAGTCAAGTTAGGTACTCCTTATAATAAAATATAGTGTACAGAACTGAGACTTGTTATAGCACTCTTTTGTTGATTTTGATTGCTTACATGGTCCTCATTTGTAAGTTGCTTTGGATAAAAATATGACTAAATGTAAATAACTAAATGCATTCAGTTTGTCTCGTGTGCTCATTTAAAGGACCCCACAAAATGCTAGGGCCTCCTTGAAAACTATATTTTTATGTTTTTACATTTATTTAAATTGGACATTAATACATATATAAGTAATACATAAATGTGGAAATAACTAAATGTATAAATAAGTAAATACATTCTTGTCTGCTGGTCTTTACAATAAGAAGATTTACTGACATCTGGATAAATACAGCATTGCAGCATTAAACGTACATGAATATTGCTGTCATTTTATTAATCTTTAAGCAATACCTATTGAAAGTATTGAAAACCTATTGAAAGTAGATCATATTTAATTCAATAAAAACTAAAACAAACAAACAAAAAAACTAAAAGAAATCACTTTAGCCTGCATGTAGCATGTTTAGTTGTTTCCTTGGTTATAATAAAGGAACAAATTATAAAAATCCACTTACAGTAATATTATACTTATTTTTTTATAGAAACAGTGAGATTAATGTTAAATTCATTAAAATGAGTCATGAGAAATTGGTTCTAGTAAGTTTGTGTAAGTGTTAAGTGTACAGAATTCAGTCATCAGTGCTTGTGTCTGCTGTGTTCAGGTTCAGGTTTTGATGCTGAATATAAGTTGAAGTGTTTTTGTATCAATCTGCTTTAAGTTTAGTGTGACTTTATCTCCACACTGACTTCTGAATGACACAAGTCTGTCCTCAGTGAAGTGTTTATTCACGCTGGAGGAGGAGTCCCGCTCATCAGCGCTCACACTTTATTGATATATATGGAGAAAATAAAAATGCTGCTTTCTGATTTGTCACTGATTGTGTTTGATGATTTCCTCTGTTGTGTCTAATAAGGTAACAGCGAGTGTCATTGGCAGCTGTGAGTCTCTCTCTCTCTTTAGGGGGCTGACAGGAGCCAGTTTCTTCAGTGTGTTTGAGGGAGCAGAGGAGAAACTTGTGCTGTGTTCTGAGCTGAAGAAATAGTGTTTGTCTAGCAGAAGGAACAGATGGAGAACTTGATTCTGATGATTCTGTGTTATATGGTAAAAATAATCACCTCTGGTAGGTACATGCTCAGGGTCAAGAGGTAATCTATACTATTAAATGAGCTCAAATAATTTACATGTAATTTTACACTTCACCACGTTTTACTATGTTTGGTATGTTCACTAATTGTCTCCCACTTTCATGTGTAGACAATGTGAGTGTGAGGTTGGTGAATGGCAATAATCCCTGTGCTGGTCGAGTGGAGGTTTATCATGATGGTCAGTGGGGAACAGTGTGTCATCGGGACTGGGATATGACTGATGCTGCAGTAGTAGTTATTATTCTATACCTTCTGTCATGATGATTTATGACTTTGACCTTTGACCTTTTGACAGGTTGAACTTCCGGTAACCTTATGATGGATGGGCGGAACTTTCCGACTTCAAGGGTTAACCTATGACCTTCCCCCGCATCGATCATGTGCTTTTGACAGAAAGTTTTACCCTATTGACCTAGTTAGTTCTAAATCATGGTTTTGACGGGTAGTTTAAACGTAAGATGAAAGACTCCCCACACATCGATCATGCGGTTTTGACAGAAAGTTTTACCCTATTGACCTGTTAGTTTTAAATTAAAACGTATATGAAAGACTCCCCAATCATCGATCATGTGCTTTTGACAGAAATTTTTACCCTATTGACCGTTAGTTTGTTTGAAGTGTGTGCCAGTTGTTTGAAGTTTGTGTCAGTTAGCTTGTTTGAAGTTTATCACAGTTATAAGGTTATGTGTGTGTGTGTGTGGTTATAAGGCTTCTCCCCCCTCCCATTACATTTATGAGCGGTGTATAAATGGGGTCGGTGTGTTCTACATTTTATATATATATATATATATATATATATATATATATATATATATATACATTCTATATTTTATATAATTCTAAAAAATAATTAAAGGTTGAAAACACATTTTAATTATTTCACATTTATATATATATATAAAACATTATATATAAAACATTATATAGTTTATATAATATACATAATCTAAAACACATTTTAATTATTTCACATTCATATATAAAACATTATATAATTTATATAATCTAAAACACATTTTAATAATTTCACATTTATATATATAAAACATTATATAATTTATATAATCTAAAACACATTTTAATTATTTCACATTCATATATAAAACATTATATAATTTATATAATCTAAAACACATTTTAATTATTTCACATTTATATATAAAACATTATATAATTTATATAATCTAAAACACATTTTAATTATTTTACATTCATATATAAAACATTATATAATTTATATAATCTAAAACACATTTTAGTTATTTCACTTTCATATATAAAACATTATATAATCTAAAGCGATTTAACTAAGGTTGAAAAACATTCTGTTCTTTTGAAAAAAGGTTATAAATGAAACATGTATAAAAAAATATACTGAAACCGACTGTTTCAGATAAAACAAGATCCATTTTTCTTTTAGAGAGCAGAAATGAGGTATTTTCAGAGAGCTGAAGGTCCCTGTGCTTGCACGCCACAGTGCACACTCGTCCGAGTTTACTAACCAATCATAATATCTTCAAAGCCATTTTTTTAATTAAAACCAAACGTATCTCACGAAGGAGTACCATGTTTTTGACAGTTTTCTGACGGCTGCATCTATGAATTACGGTGGGCGAGCGGCTAGCATCTCTTTGTACCCCTCTCTCTCTCCCTCTCTCTCCCTCTAATGCCTGTGCACACACATTCGTCTTCAAGTCTTATTTTCTTCTTTTAATGAATATAAACACATTATACATTGACAAACAATATAAAACAAAACATTTACATTAGTTTTGTTCATCACTAAAAATATACATTTTACCAGGATCGGGGAAAAAATATATAATTGAACAGAATGAAGAATATGGTCTATTGAGGAACCCGGACGTGTCATTGACACAATTCAGTTAAATTCATTTCACATTATTTGTTGCGAGACATTTTCTATATTATATTTAAAACCTTTTATATCCATCTTTATATCATATCTTTTTCAAAAAGCCGTTTAATTATTTATTTTAACCGTACACCTACAGTACCACCATACAATAAAATGCTGCATGCACGTACATTTTTTATTAAATTTAGTTTTTAAGTGATCTTAATTATGACTAATCATCATAAACCACAAGTACCTTGTTATATCACTATAATATCCACGGCGCTATACAAATTTGTATTCTGATAAACCATATAAACAAGCGGACATACGCGTGGACATATCAAGTTAAAAAGAGACTTATCTCTATTTTAAAAAATATTAAATTATATATGACGGCGTGTTACTAAACCGGAACATACATTTTAAACGTGTTTATCAAACTTATAAAACACATCGCAGTAACAGACATGTTACTAAACCAAAGCAAATCATTTTATCATACATTTTTATTTAATCATGTATTCAGTCAATACTTATACAACATATACAAACACATTTTAAACATATTTTAAACAAAAACTAATCATAAACGCAGCCTTCTCAAAATTACAGACATGTACAATCATCACATATTATGGGATATTCAGACTTTTAGCCACTAATACGTTTTAGGATAATGAAAAACACCAACGTCTGAGGGGTGTCAAAATATCTCCAGTCCCCAAAACCCACTCAGACTCCAGGGGTTAAAGAATATGAAAATAAATAATTATATAACGACATCAGGCTACTAAAGCAATTCATTAAACCAAAAAAGTATTCAACATTTAAGTTAATCAAACTTATAAAACACACCATACTCTTCTTTTTTAAAAAAAGATAACTTATTTAAATGTGATAGCAGAGTATATACAATAAACATTTCTGATGATACATATAAAAAAATATCCCTTACATTTTTAGACCGGTGAGAAATGTCCAAACATGAATGAAATATCCCCAAAATAAAATGTACGACTTAAAAAATTAAATAAAAATGATTAAATCATAAACAGAATCTCACAGGTCCTCGTAGTGAAATGTATGTGAGACCTGAGGGGCTGCTTCACACACACCCCGCGCAGGCGAGGGTGGAGTTCCAGACCGCATGATCTAAGCCAATGGTGTACATTATTTCAAAGCTAACATTAATGCAATGTTTTTTAATAATCAGTACCCCCAGTACATCTGATGTCCGTTGATTCTTAATTCAACAAAATGATGATATATATTACCTAAAATATTTTATATTTTTATATAATATTATATAATAAATAATTATTTATATCATATTATATCATATCTTATATATATATATATATATGATTATATTATATTAAATGCGTCATGCATTAATCACTTTAGATTCTTTAAAGTTCTTATGTTTAGCACCATCTTCAAAGTTTTCATACCATCTCTCTCTCAGTCCCTCACACCCACACACCCACACACACACACACACACACACACACACACACACACACACACACACTCTCTCCCTCTCTCTTTCTCTCTCTCTCTCTCTCTCTCTCACACACACACACACACACACACACACACACACACACACTCTTTCTCTCTCCCTTTCCCTCTCCCTCTCTCTCACACACACACACACACACACACACACACACACACACAATGAAACATGATGCCAAAGTCTTTCTGTATGTTTTAAAAATAAAAAAAAATATTGATTTTGCTTTAAATCTATGCTGAGGAGCTCGTTTGTTTGTCACAGTATAGACTGTGAAGTTTAGATGAAGTTGTTTTATCTTTTAGAAGAAAGACCCTCGATCGTATTCAACCATTAAAGATGGTTCAGGGAAGACCCACGCATCCTAGAGATGTAATTTATGTGCGTTGCTACGGTCGTAAACCTTTCACATATCCACGGTACTTTCAGACACCGAGCAGGAAAGACATTTGCAGGCCCTCTGCTTAGCCGTCCCAAAATACTTCCATTTAAAAGCAAAAATATTAAAATGACCGCCTGTACATCTAACAGGCTGTAGTTCTATTTTATATATTTCGTATTAAAAGTACTATCCATATTATATTCCTTATTTAAAACAATATATTTTACCGACAGTATCCCCCCAACGTGTGTTTTCCATCAGTTGTTTGCCCTTCAGCCTTTTTACGTAGTGCTTTTCATTTAGCCTACTGTAAGATCCCTTTACAATAGTGTAATGAAAGTTAACTTTTCTTAAAGTTTATAGTTGTATTTTACTGTATCCCCATCCTTCTATCCTCTAGATTGTATGCCTACTGTAAAATAACAAATATATTAAAAAGTCAGCTTAAAGTCTGTCAAATAATTACACCTACAGTTTGAAACGTGTTTAAACACATTGTGTGTCACTAAAGCAAGGCACACCGTCTATCGTCTTAATTTTTTTAATAACCCGATGACCGGCATCGTCTCTTCATATAATTTATGCACCCGAGTGCTTTTCTCTCCAGAGAGGAAAACCCTTTCTCTTTGGATGCGTTTGGCAGAAACATAATTTCTACATCAGAAAATTTTTTAAATGTATGCTGAACTTTTCTCATTCGACAGAAATACTATTTTCAAATGATTTACCCGGCCTATAACACTCGGTGTAAATGTTCTTACCTAGAACAGAAAACATACGCTTTGACTGTTTTGTAGATGCCAGCAGATCATGTCAAGGGTGTTTCACATCTAAGAATCCCAATGTTTTGTAAATGACATTTTTCTTACACCTCGAGATTTAGCCGTATCAAGATTTGGACGGCCTTTCGTGTATTCGAGCGACCAAATCACTAAGAAAGAGAGTATAGCAAGAAAACTAACGTTTACAATGCATATAGAATTCAGAATACAATTGTTAAAGTATTTTTTTTTGTTAAATGTTGATTTGTAAATGATATTTTTTATTACTCCGTTAGATTTAGTCATCGTGTTCGGATAGCCGATGACGCAAATCACATTTTGTTTTAAGACTCGTGTAAGTACATGCTAACTCTCGCGTGGGAAAGAGAGCGGGGTGAGCGCATTCTATTCATTTAAGAAAAATTATTAAACATTTGACCTAACTTTTTTATTATTTTGACGAAACACAACACGACGACATTGAACAATGTTATCAGTTCCTACGGACATCTTCTTCGATTCAAATAAAGCAACATCTCTAGTGTACGTGTGTATGTGCTAAACATCTTAGCTTCTCCACTTCTCCAGATTTGTTAGATGGGCTACCGTTGTAATACAAACACATTTGAGAACTACGACGTTCTCACTTTTGTAACGGTTAGAGAAAAATGCCGTACACACTTTTGCATTTCATAATTCAGTGATTTTAGCTGTAATGGTCACATAAGACAAAAATTGTGATTGTGAAAAAAATTGAGATAGTCGACCGATCTGTTGACACGTTGTTTTGCCGTTTTCTCTGACTGCCTGTTCATAGGAATTTTACAGCATAACAATATCGCCCCTACATCTAGAGCTCTTGTTCATATAGCCGATGACCACATTCACATTGTTTCAGCATTTGCCGCTTGACATTAAAGAGTAGGCCTATGCGTACTCCCCTTCGGTCGTAAGCATTATCATCTACCGTGCGCTGAGATTTTTCTGCTTCGTCCACTTTTGACGGATTTGCTAGAGGGACTATGTCTCCTCGTTGTAACGTGATTACGTTTAAGATTGCACTACATTCAGCTGAAAAGGTTATAGATATAGTCTTTTATACAGGAAATGTGTATCGGAATAACAATTACCTAATAGTGAAATCCACTCTTCTACACTATTGTGAAAACTTTTAATGTTGATCCGGCCCTCCAGCCGTGTATCTTTTTCATTGTTTTTTAGATAAAGACTATTCTCAGAGTTTGGTCAAACAGACAAAACGTGAACAAAATAGAGTACAAGATGATTAAACGATTGTCAAGAGAGTGTTTAAACTGAGATTGTGATGCACTTTAGAGCTTTTTTCTGGTCTACATGTGTCACAAAGACAAAGAATAGCCACTACCTCGACTTTTAAAATGAGCCTTACCATCTTCTGTTATGACTGTTACACTTAATACAAACCCATCTACTACACTAAAGTTAGACATTAAAAGTCATGGATGTCATGGATGCGGTATTTTCAACGTATGCATCTCTAAACAGTACTTCAATAAATAAACCGCCGTTGATAAGTCGTTCATTTAAGTGCGAGGCGGATGATTTTGACCGTTTTAGTCATTCGTCGTGCTTAAGGTCTGATCCGGGAAACCGTACTACGACTGTAACTGCGCATTGTCACATCTAAATAACCCGCTCTTCTTTAAGAAAACCGCGAGGCGAGCAGTTTCTGACATCTATTAATTCACTTCATTTTTTTCACCACCACAAATATTTTGTTTAGCATACGTATTAGTTTTAGTCAGTTACATAGGCGTCACGCATGAAGTTTATAGTTATTTTAAATAATTATGATAGGGTTACAGGTTTAGGTTAGTGGGGTGCCTGTAAGCGGTGACAACTTCGAGCATCGGAGACGACGGTGTTACTCAAACAGCCCATATCTTTATCTTTTAACAAAAACTGTCGTATTACGCGTTACTAAGACAAAATCTGTAACAGCGTTCATTAATATGTTGAAATGAAAATAAACATACAAAACTTTATAATGACCGTGAGTTAATATAGCCTAACACCGCATTGACAAATGTTTGCTCTAACGCTTTCGCCCAAAAATTGCGAGATTTCTTAACGGACGCTAGAGCGAACTGTAAACCACACACTTTCTCATCGCATTACGCTAAGAAACTGCACATGGTTAAAGCTATTACACCATAAACTGTCTAAAGTTGTTAATGTACGAGCACAGTAAAGTATTTCTACAAAAAATATCATCGCACTACTGTTTTTGCATATAATACATCGTTCAACAATACTTTTGCACACTCATTTGACTTTATTTATTACCGCCGTTCTCACGTTCCTGCTGTTCATAATGTATATAGAATCCTTCATTGCTCGGTTCATCATGTACATACGATCCCTACATTGCATTCATATTTATATTCTGTATATACTCTGATCAATATCGTATATAGCAACTGCACTTTATATTCTGTATAGCTTTACTTACTCTGCACTTTTATGTATATAAAACACTATATTCTTGCACATTGTTTTCTAGTTTTGGCCCTCAACCTCTTTGTTCATACGTCGCGATATCTCTGTGAATTTGCTTGATTTCATAAAATATCTTTTACGTTATATCATTATCCTAGTTTATATCAGATACAACTTTGTTTCTTCATATTTCTCGCAAGTCAAACCCTAACCATGGCCCCTTCACCCTCCTCCGCTTTTTGAGCGCAACACCCACAACCTATTTTTTGGTAGAATGTACAGAAGACCCACCGCTACTTCCTCATGACTATAGCTAGTCTTTATCCCCTGTGAGCGGCTGACCTCATAATCTCTGCAGTTATTGCAGGTTTTCTTATGATCTGCGAACAAGGGTTCAATCAAAATATTATCTACATGGACTGACAGAATCGGCTTCAACGATCAAATTTGTCTGAAACTGACGCACTCTCTAATTTTTCATCTGGATCGTCGTGGATTTTAAAAACACTGGATCGTAGTGGATTTTAAAATGCTTGGTTTACGTCTTGGAACAAATTCTGAAAAGGATGTCCGCCACTACCAGCGCTGCTGCGGATGATCGAGTGGAGTGCGGCTGTGACGAAGGAAAGATGTGTCCTGTAAAAGCCAACATAGAGTCTATGTTTAAACAATGTTACAGAGAGCAAATGATTGATCTGATGCGTAAAATCATAGACGATGCGTCTGATCCGAATCATGATTGTACGGCGGATTCCAAGCGCGTAACAAATCTCAAGAAAGAAATGGACGTTGTAAGAAGTCTGAAAAATAACCCGTGGCCCGATTTGACGAGCTTGTATACGACCAGCAAGGCGCCGATTTGTGTAACGACCAGAAAAATTCTGTATGTGACGGCCGAATGTAGCGGCGAGATGTACATTAACGAGACTCTCTGTCTGTGTACGTGCATAACGGATTTGTGTGTGATGTTAGTCGCTAAACATTATGGTTTCGCAATTCCTGAAATTATTGAAACCGTCGTCGATTTCATAGTAGAACAAAACTTGAGGGCCTGCCGAGATTTTCTTTTCTGGCTAGATAACTTGTGATGTCATCCCTATTGTTTGTAATAACAATTTGATCACTTTCTTCATTACTTCATTGTAAATTCAACACTGTTTTGTCGAAATAAAAGTTTGAATCCTTTCACCGGATATTCTTTCTCAGAGTTCATTTTTTGGATTTTAATGATTTAGCACATTACAATGAGTAAAACTGTCGCGGATACTCTAACGGGGGTAGATGTAAGAGAAATATGAAGAAACAAAGTTGTATCTGATATAAACTAGGATAATGATATAACGTAAAATATATTTTATGAAATCAAGCAAATTCACAGAGATATCGCTAAGTATGAACAAAGAATTTGAGGGCCAAAACTAGAAAACAATCCGCGAGGCCTAGGAATAACGCTTAGTTGGTGAAAATAAGATAAGAATGCGAAAGTCCGTTTAAACAAATTGAAACAGAAAGAATGAGCAGAGTCCTGGAAGCGTACGATTGTACTTGCTTAGATTAGATTCAACTTTATTGTCATTATGCAGAGTACAAGTACGGAGCTAATGAAATGCAGTTAGCATCTAACCAGAAGTGCAAGAATATAGTGTTTTATATAAAAGTGCAGAGTAAGTAAAGCTATACAGAATATACAGTGTAGTTGCTATATACGATATTGATCAGAGTATATACAGAATATAAATATGAATGCGATGTAGGGATCGTATGTACATGATGAACCGAGCAATGAAGGATTATATATACATTATGAACAGCAGGAACGTGAGAACAACGGTAATAAATACAGTCGAATGAGTGTGCAAAAGTATTGTTGAACGATGTATTATACGCAAAAACAGTAGTGCGATGATATTTTTTTGTAGAAATAGTTACTGTGCTCGTACATTAACAACTTTAGACAGTTTATGGTGTAATAGCTTTAACCATGTGCAGTTTCGTAGCGTAATGCGATGAGAAAGTGTGTGGTTTACAGTTCGCTGCGGCGTGATGAGACCTAGCGAAGTCGAGAAAATCTCGCAATTTTTGGGCGAAAGCGTTAGAACAAACATTTGTCAATACGGTGTTAGGCTATATTAACTCACGGTCATTATAAAGTTTTGTATGTTTATTTTCATTTCAACATATTAATGAACGCTGTTACAGATTTTGTCTTAGTAACGCGTAATACGACAGTTTTTGTTAAAAGATAAAGATATGGGCTGTTTGAGTAACACCGTCGTCTCCGATGCTCGAAGTTGTCACCGCTTACAGGCACCCCACTAACCTAAACCTGTAACCCTATCATAATTATTTAAAATAACTATAAACTTCATGCGTGACGCCTATGTAACTGACTAAAACTAATACGTATGCTAAACAAATATTTGTGGTGGTGAAAAAAATGAAGTGAATTAATAGATGTCAGAAACTGCTCGCCTCGCGGTTTTCTTAAAAGAAGAGCGGGTTATTTAGATGTGACAATGCGCAGTTACAGTCGTAGTACGGTTTCCCGGATCAGACCTTAAGCACGACGAATGACTAAAACGGTCAAAATCATCCCGCCTCTCACTTAAATGAACGACTTATCAACAGCGGTTTATTTATTGAAGTACTGTTTAGAGATGCATACGATGAAATACCGCATCCATTACATCCATGACTTTTAATGTCTAACTTTAGTGTAGTAGATGGGTTTGTATTAAGTGTAACAGTCATAACAGAAGATGGTAAGGCTCATTTTAAAAGTCGAGGTAGTGGCTATTCTTTGTCTTTGTGACACAGGTAGACCAGAAAAGCTCTAAAGTGCATCACAATCTCAGTTTAAACACTCTCTTGACAATCGTTTAATCATCTTGTACTCTATTTTGTTCACGTTTTGTCTGTTTGACCAAACTCTGAGAATAGTCTTTATCTAAAAAAC
Source organism: Carassius auratus (assembly GCF_003368295.1). Taxonomy (NCBI): domain Eukaryota; kingdom Metazoa; phylum Chordata; class Actinopteri; order Cypriniformes; family Cyprinidae; genus Carassius; species Carassius auratus. The sequence goes on from NW_020528412.1 coordinate 81,758, forward strand.
AATGAAAAAGATACACGGCTGGAGGGCCGGATCAACATTAAAAGTTTTCACAATAGTGTAGAAGAGTGGATTTCACTATTAGGTAATTGTTATTCTGATACACATTTCCTGTATAAAAGACTATATCTATAACCTTTTCAGCTGAATGTAGTGCAATCTTAAACGTAATCACGTTACAAACGAGGCGACATAGTCCCTCTAGCAAATCCGTCAAAAGTGGACAAAGCAGAAAAATCTCAGCGCACTGTAGATGATAATGCTTACGACCGAAGGGGAGTACACATAGGCCTACTCTTTAATGTCAAGCGGCAAATGCTGAAACAATGTGAATGTGGTCATCGGCTATATGAACAAGAGCTCTAGATGTAGGGGCGATATTGTTATGCTGTAAAAGTCCTATGAACAGGCAGTCAGAGAAAACTGCAAAACAACGTGTCAACAGATCGGTCGACTATCTCAATTTTTTTCACAATCACAATTTTTGTCTTATGTGACCATTACAGCTAAAATCACTGAATATGAAATGCAAAAGTGTGTACGGCATTTTTCTCTAACCGTTACAAAGTGAGAACGTCGTAGTTCTCAAATGTGTTTGTATTACAAACGGTAGCCCCATCTAACAAATCTGGAGAAGTGGAGAAGCTAAGATGTTTAGCACATACACACGTACACTAGAGATGTTGCTTTATTTGAATCGAAGAAGATGTCCGTAGGAACTGATAACATTGTTCAATGTCGTTGTGTTGTGTTTCGTCAAAATAATAAAAAAGTTAGGTCAAATGTTTAATAATTTTTCTTCAATGAATAGATGCGCTCACCCCGCTCTCTTTCCCGCGAGAGTTAGCATGTACTTACACGAGTCTTAAAACAAAATGTGGATTTGCGTCATCGGCTATCCGACACGATGACTAAATCTGAACGGAGTAATAAAAAATATCATTTACAAATCACATTTAACAAAAAAAAAATACTTTTAAAACCAATTGTATTCTGAATTCTATATGCATTGTAAAACTTTAGTTTCTTTCGCTATACTCTCTCTTCTAGGTGATTTTGGTCGCTCGAAATACACGAAAGGCCGTCCAAAATCTTGATACGGCTAAATCTCGAGTGTAAGAAAAATGTCATTTTACAAAACATTGGGATTCTTAGATGTGAAACACGCCTTGACATGATCCTGCATGGCAATCTAACAAAACAGTCAAAGCGTATGTTCTTCTGTCTAGGTAAGAACATTTACACCGGAGTGTTACTAGGCCGGGTTAAAATCATTTGAAAATAGTATTTCTGTTCGAATGAGAAAAGGTTCAGCAATACATTTAAAAAGATTTTCTGATGTAGAAATTATGTTTCTGCCAAACGCATCCAAGAGAAAGGGTTTTCCTCTCTGGAGAGAAAAGCACTCGGTGCATAAATTATATGAAGAGACGATGCCGGTCATCGGTTTATTAAAAAAATTAAGACGATAGACGGTGTGCCTTGCTTAGTGACACACATGTTTTAAAACACGTTCAAACGTAGGTGTAATTATTTTGACAGACTTTAAGTGACTTTTAATATATTGTTATTTTACAGTAGCATACAATCTACAGGATAGAAGAATGGGGATACAGTAAAATACAACTATAATAAACTTAAGAAAAGTTAACTTCATTACACTATTGTAAAGGATCTTACAGTAGGCTAAATGAAAAGCACTAACGTAAAAAGGCTGAAGGGCAAACAACTGATGGAAAACACACGTTGGGGGGATACTGTCGGTAAAATATATTGTTTTAAATAAGGAATATAATTGGATAGTACTTTTAATACGAAATATATAAAATAGAACTACAGCCTGTTAGATGTACAGCGGTCATTTTAATATTTTTGCTTTTAAAATGGAAGTATTTTGGACGGCTAAGCAGAGGGCCTGCAAATGTCTTCCTGCTCGGTGTCTGAAAGTACCGTGGATATGTGAAGGTTACGACCGTAGCAACGCACATAAATTACATCTCTAGGATGCGTGGGGTCTTCCCTGAACCATCTTTAATTGTGAATACGATCGAGGGTCTTTCTTCTAAAAGATAAAACAACTTCATCTAAACTTCACAGTCTATACTGTGACAAACAAACGAGCTCCTCAGCATA